>NW_015386677.1:164243-166070 GCF_001527695.2 Protobothrops mucrosquamatus | reverse complement strand
TAAAATACCCTTGATAAAATAAGCTTCCAGACCTTCTCTTCTCAACTCCAACAACCACACCGGCCTTCTCCTTTCCTTTCCTTTTCTATCCTTCCTCCTTCCACTCACGCCAGCCACGCCCAAAGCCAACTGCAGCTGTCCCAATCTTTTCCCTTCCCAGTCAAGCTCCTGCAAGCACTCTCAAACAGTCCCCGCTACAGGTGTTAATTGAATTATCGAATCCATAGAAAGGCTGTGATTTGCAACGTCAACATCTCGATCCCTTATCTATCTTCGCTGTGGTTTAACTGTAAAGATTGTGACAATAATCAGTCCTATTAAATAAATATTTTTGCCAAATTGCTAAAGATTTTTTTTCCTGGGAAAATGTGACAAATACCATCAAAAAGCCAATAAAGAACAACTTTTTTTAAAAAATAAACAAAGACTCAGCAACTATCTACAACAGCCCTAAACTGCATCGTCTTTACATATTAAAGTACATACAGTAATACCTTTTGAGGAGAGAAAATAAACGTGAGAAACTGGTGGTCTCTAACAGAATGCTCTCTGGCTCTCATGATTGCAAATTAGAAGCAATATATGAATCTATGGATGTGGCAATAGATAGTGATGATGTCATACTTTGAGTGGCTTACTAAGAATACAGTGTAGGATGTTGGTCTTCAGCCCTCTCTTAACCCTTTACAGAGTTGCTCAATTTAATGATATCTTGGACAGTATAATGGCCTCTTTCCCAGTTTGCAGACTATGATTCCTTATATAAAATTATTTAACAGCTTACGAAAATTATACTTTCATTGTGTAAACTGCTGGATTCCTGACATAAAAGTTTGTTGTGCCAATCCATTGTGATGTTTATTACACTGAAATGTACCAATGGAAATTAGTTCAAATTAGATTATTTATCTGGAAATGCATAACTTATTTTTTCAGTTTACAAAGTTTCTGAAAGCAAAGAATAGGAATAAAAAGACATGATGTAAAATTTCAATAATAAACCATTAGAATTGGTACAGCAACTGTTTTCTAACAGTAGAGAAGAAGAATCCCCCCTGAAAGATAGCTCAAATAAACATCTATTACATTTAAAATAAAAATATTTTAGCAACATATTTAAATGGGTCAAGTTCCTCAACTGTTAAATCTCAGTTCTTAATAAATTCCACAGATCCAACCCAAACTTGAAACTGTTCTGTTAATTGTTACTGATCATTTGATCATTTATTGAGTTGGCATATGGAACATACAACTGTGATTTAAAATGTTCATAGTAACAGAGAGAGGGAGAGAGAGAGAGAGAGAGATGCTTACATTGCTTTTTAAAAAATCTTCCTTTTTTTGTACTTATTGAATTGTATAGACCATGCATCTTGTTCTCAAAGTTATTTTTTCATTACCGTCATTAGTTCATACGATCACTGTACAAGGCAGCCAATAAGCAAGGATTTACCTGTACATATCTAAAATCTGTTATTGTTATCGAATAGGAATTAAACTGCTTGATTAACTATGACTCAAGACAAACATAGAGCATACACAAGGTTCTATATATTAATTTTGCTTCTTGATGGTTAGTTAGATATATAGAGAAAAGTGTATCAATCTTCAGAAAAGATTGATACACTTGTCTATTTAAAGTAGGAAAGAAAGCAGAGGAATTCATGAGTGCATGATAGGGAAGCTCCTAGGCTGAATTTCTGAGAGTGGGATAATCCTACTCATATATCAGTGGGGAGATATAAATAAAGCCACCGTGCAGAATTGGCTTGATATCTTCATTGAGCAATGAACTTGAAATCAGGGTGAACCCAGAAGATGGAAAAC
>NW_015386677.1:127053-161406 GCF_001527695.2 Protobothrops mucrosquamatus | reverse complement strand
CTGTTACTCCCCTCTGGGAAGAGGTTTCTAGCAGGACTACTTGGTTCTGTAATAGCCTTGCTCCCTATGCCATCTGTCTGGTAAACTCGCAAGATTCATTTTTCTCGCCATTTTCTCACATTTATACATAACTTGAATTACACAGTTGTTTCTCTGTGTCATATAATATATGTGGATATATGCAGTGCTTTTTTTCTTTTAAAAAAAAAAAGGTGCTGGAACTCACACACGTCATACAACCTGCCTTGCCTACCCTATAAGGTTCCATCCAAAAAAGGTGCCGGAACTCCGTTCTGGGCGTTCTATGAGAAAAAAAGCCCTGGATATATGCATAATTCTATATTTATTTATTTTTGTCATATTTATGTAGTGTATATTGGAGGTGGTGACCCTTTGAGAGCTGTATGCAACGAAATTTCATTTTAATGTATGCCAATTAGTGTATATTCAAAGTGACAATAAAGATATTATTCTTCTATTCTATTCTACTTAAGGCCAGATCCTATAGACATCTCCTAAAAGCCTTTCCCATCTACTGGATTATTGATATGAGAATGAGAAGGATCAAGGGACAAATAATTTGTGGTCATCAGCATTTTATTTATATAATTTTTCTTCACCAGGACTTATATACAGCCCCTATAAGACTCTGGATGATTTATATTAGAGATCTGGCATGCAAGGATAAGGTTATTTTTGTTATAGTAGAGTCTAATTATATTTCATTAATAATTGTGACTTCCTGAATTCCCGTTACATATAGTCTTTATATTATGACCATAACTGAGCCTGGAACTATGGTTTTTAAATCATGCTGGGCATTAAGCAGGTCATCCTGTGACCAACCCAATTTTACATTTTTTTGTGTTGTCATTAAGAAAGTCCACGGTCATTAAGTAAATCCATTGTCCACAATGAATTCTTTTTTTTTTTTTTGCCAAACACCAGAAATAAACACAAGTTTCTGGCAAAAAAATAAAAAAGTGATAAATTGTACTCACATAAGTGCAGGACATTGCAAATGGCTGTAAATGCAGGCTTGATTGCCAAGTACCCAAAATGCAATCACATGACGGTGGGGTATTACAGTGTAAGTACCTTTTGGAGAGTTTGTCTTAACTATGAACAGTCATTAAGTGACTGGTTGTAAATCTAGGACCATTTCAGTGGTGGGATTCAGCCGGTTTGCACCAGTTCAGCAGAACCGGTAGCTAAATTTTGTTGAATTCAGAGAACTGGCTGAATACACATTGCTTCCGGAAGTCCGTTCTAGGCCTTGGAGGCCTGAAGGAGGACTCTCAGGCCTAGAATGGCCCACCGGAAGTGCATGGATGCCACTTCCGGAAGTCTGTTCTAGGACTCAGAGGCCCAGGCCTGCATCCACATAGAGAACCGGTTGTTCAAGTAGTTGAATCCCACCACTGGACTACTTGTATTGATTTATGCTTAATTATGCTCTTAGTTTATGCTTAATTTTGTCTAAGTGATAAACCCTTGATTATAGTTGGAAAACTTTATAAAGAATAAAAATAAATAAAAATATATGTGTCCCAGGATAATGTTGCAGGAAGGCTGGCTGCTAGACAGAAGTTCCCTGAAGAAGGGCTCCAACACGAGTCCCAAAGCATGGAAGAAAAAACCTCTGGTCTGGTGACCGGCCCAGATTGGATCCTGCAGAAAACTTTATTTACAATATTATATATTATGAAATGCTTGTATGTTGGTTTACAAACTGTACTATTTAAATTGGTGTACAGCATTTAGTTGCCTGATTTCATAATATATGATATAAAAACTAAAGTAAGTGAAAATATGTGTTCCTTTCATGTTTCTATTAATTCATGAAACTAAATGCAGTGGGATAGAAGGGAAAGACCCCATTGCTCTCTAGTGACCAAGGGAGGGTAACTCTCTCCATCATACGATGAACTAAATAATTCAAGCCTCTGTTAGACACAAAAAAAATCTAACAAAAATTCCATAAATCAATTCATTCTATGAAGCCATTTCCTTTCCTGGAATTTGGTATAAAAACATTATGTTAATGGACAGGTTAACAGAGACCATTTATATTATTCAATTAAGGCATTTATGTTTTTTTTTTTACTGCTCTCAAGGGAAGAGCTGGGTTTCTGAATTGCAAAAATCTCTAGCTAAGGAACAAAACAGCTCCTGTATTTCATATTCCCTTTCATTTCTCTCCCCCTCTTCTTTTGCATGCTCAGCAAAATAAGAATGCAGAACTATCCTCAAGTAACAACCTAACCTGTTTATTAACTGGAGGATAATGCTTTATAACTGTACATATTTATATAGAATTGTATGCCCACAATATATGTACACAATCTCTGCAACACATCTTTCTGAGAAGAAGCTATATAAATGAAGGCTTCACTCCTGTACCTTGAACTCAAGTACTATAAAGTTTTTACCAGCAATCCGAATTAGATCCAAGAACAAATTGTTCAAAAAGCAGCTAGGGTGATTTTATTGATTTTGTTGCAATCAAGAAGATATATGATTGGATGTATTATTGGGAGAAACAGCTGATTCCATTGAAAATACCCTCAAATATTTAGTTTTCTATTCATTATCCACAGTATGTGGTACAGGAGAACAAGGAAAAAGTCTACATGTAAAACTGAGTTTCAGATCTTTGCTGCAAACCCATACAGTTAACTGCTGGCTACAAAGAGCACATTTTTCTCATTTCTGCTAAAATATGCCCTGCCCAGAAATGGTCACCAAGAAAATATAGTAGCAAGTGATAGGATGGGTCTATCTAATCCAGCTAGCAAG
This sequence comes from Protobothrops mucrosquamatus, assembly GCF_001527695.2. NCBI lineage: Eukaryota > Metazoa > Chordata > Lepidosauria > Squamata > Viperidae > Protobothrops > Protobothrops mucrosquamatus. The sequence continues at coordinate 158,607 of NW_015386677.1, read as the reverse complement.
ATACTTTCAAGCTACTTTGTACAGTACAGAAATTTATTTGGTTCTTAAAAGGCAAGTGTTAGTGCCAGTTTTAACAAAAAGCAATATAAATACAAATAGAAAAATAATAATGGCGTACTGGCATACCCGTAATTCTGCACGATAGTACAGAGCTCTCCAATTCAAATAATCATTGAGTGCCATTGTTATCATTAGCCCAATGGCTGCAACTCTAAAGCCTTTTCATAAACTGATGCAAAAGTTTGTAGTGAGTCAAAAATGAATATAATGAGTAGAATCACAGTATGCAATTACCGTATTTTTCGCACCATAAGACGCACCTGACCATAAGACGCACATAGTTTTTAGAGGAAGAAAACAAGGAAAAAAATATTCTAAATAAATAAAAAATCAGTAATGTTGAAAAAGCTGCTCTAAAGCTGCGGTGCGGTCTGGAGGCCGCCGCGGCCTCCCGAACGCCTGCCGTGGCCTCCCGAANCTGTTACTCCCCTCTGGGAAGAGGTTTCTAGCAGGACTACTTGGTTCTGTAATAGCCTTGCTCCCTATGCCATCTGTCTGGTAAACTCGCAAGATTCATTTTTCTCGCCATTTTCTCACATTTATACATAACTTGAATTACACAGTTGTTTCTCTGTGTCATATAATATATGTGGATATATGCAGTGCTTTTTTTCTTTAAAAAAAAAAAGGTGCTGGAACTCACACACGTCATACAACCCGCCTTGCCTACCCTATAAGGTTCCATCCAAAAAAGGTGCCGGAACTCCGTTCTGGGCGTTCTATGAGAAAAAAAGCCCTGGATATATGCATAATTCTATATTTATTTATTTTTGTCATATTTATGTAGTGTATATTGGAGGTGGTGACCCTTTGAGAGCTGTATGCAACGAAATTTCATTTTAATGTATGCCAATTAGTGTACATTCAAAGTGACAATAAAGATATTATTCTTCTATTCTATTCTACTTAAGGCCAGATCCTATAGACATTTTCTAAAAGCCTTTCCCATCTACTAGATTATTGATGTGAGAATGAGAAGTATCAAGGGACAAATAATTTGTGATCATCAGCATTTTATTTATATAACTTTTCTTCACCAGGACTTATATACAGCCCCTATAAGACTCTGGATGACTTATATTAGAGATCTGGCATGCAAATATAAGGCTATAATAGAGTCTAATTATATTTCATTAATACTTGTGACTTCCTGAATTCCCGCTACATATAGTCATATTATGACCATAATTGAGCCCGGAACTATGGTTTTTAAATCATGCTGGGCATTAAGCAGGTCATCCTGTGACCAACCCAATTTTACATTTTTTTGTAGTTGTCATTAAGAAAGTCCATAGTCATTAAGTAAATCCATTGTCCACAATGGACTCTTTTTTTTTGCCAAACACCAGAAATAAACACAAGTTTCCAGCAAAAAAAAAAAGTGATAAATTGTACTCACATAAGTGCAGGACATTGCAAATGGCTGTAAATGCAGGCTTGATTGCCAAGCACCCAAAATGCAATCACATGACGGTGGGGTATTACAGTGTAAGTACCTTTTGGAGAGTTTATCTTAACTATGAACGGTCACTAAGTGACTGGTTGTAAATCTAGGACTATCTAGGATTCAGCCGGTTTGCACCAGTTCAGCAGAACCGGTAGCTAAATTTTGTTGAGTTTGGAGAACCGGCTGAATACACATTGCTTCCGGAAGTCTGTTCTAGGCTTTGGAGGCCTGGAGGAGGACTCTCAGGCCTAGAATGGCCCACCGGAAGTGCATGGATGCCACTTCCGGAAGTCTGTTCTAGGACTCGGAGGCCCAGGCCTGCATCCACATAGAGAACCGGTTGTTCAAGTAGTTGAATCCCACCACTGGACTACTTGTATTGATTTATGCTTAATTATGCTCTTAGTTTATGCTTAATTTTGTCTAAGTGATAAACCCTTGATTATAGTTGGAAAACTTTATAAAGAATAAAAATAAATAAAAATATATGTGTCCCAGGATAATGTTGCAGGAAGGCTGGCTGCTAGACAGAAGTTCCCTGAAGAAGGGCTCCACCACGAGTCCCAAAGCATGGAAGAAAAAACCTCTGGTCTGGTGACCGGCCCAGATTGGATCCTGCAGAAAACTTTATTTACAATATTATATATTATGAAATGATTGTATGTTGGTTTACAAACTGTACTATTTAAATTGGTGTACAGCATTTAGTTGCCTGATTTCATAATATATGATATAAAAATTAAAGCAAGTGAAAATATGTGTTCCTTTCATGTTTCTATTAGTTCATGAAACTAAATGCAGTGGGATAGAAGGGAAAGACCCCATTGCTCTCTAGTGACCAAGGGAGGGTAACTCTCTCCATCATATGATGAACTAAATAATTCAAGCCTCTGTTAGACACAAAAAAAAATCTAAGGAAAATTCCATAAATCAATTCATTCTATGAAGCCATTTCCTTTCCTGGAATTTGGTATAAAAACATTATGTTAATGGACAGGTTAACAGAGACCATTTATATTATTCAATTAAGGCATTTATGTTTTTTTTTTTACTGCTCTCAAGGGAAGAGCTGGGTTTCTGAATTGCAAAAATCTCTAGCTAAGGAACAAAACAGCTCCTGTATTTCATATTCCCTTTCATTTCTCTCCCCCTCTTCTTTTGCATGCTCAGCAAAATAAGAATGCAGAACTATCCTCAAGTAACAACATAACCTGTTTATTAACTGGAGGATAATGCTTTATAACTGTACATATTTATATAGAATTGTATGCCCACAATATATGTACACAATCTCTGCAACACATCTTTCTGAGAAGGAAGAAGTTATATAAATGAAGGCTTCACTCCTGTACCTTGAACTCAAGTAGTATAAAGTTTTTACCAGCAATCTGAATTAGATCCGAGAACAAATTGTTCAGAAAGCAGCTATTCGTAGGATGATTTTATTGATTTTGTTGCAATCAAGAAGATATATGATTGGATGTATTATTGGGAGAAATAGCTGATTCCATTGAAAATACCCTCAAATGTTTAGCTTTCTATTCATTATCCACAGTATATGGTACAGGAGAAAAAGGAAACACTCTACATATAAAACTGAATTTCAGATCTTTGCTGCAAACCCATACAGTTAACTGCTGGCTACAAAAAGCACATTTTTCTCATTTCTGCTAAAATATGCCCTGCCCAGAAATGGTCACCAAGAAAATATAGTAGCAAATGATAGGATGGGTCTATCTAATCCAGCTAGCAAGCTACTTTCAAGCTACTCTGTACAGTACAGAAATTTATTTGGTTCTTAAAAGGCAAGTGTTAGTGCCAGTTTTAACAAAAAGCAATATAAATACAAATAGAAAAATAATAATGGCGTACTGGCATACCCGTAATTCTGCACTATAGTACAGAGCTCTCCAATTCAAATAATCATGAGTGCCACTGTTATCATTGCCCAATGGCTGCAACTCTAAAGCCTTTTCATAAACTGATGCAAAAGTTTGTAGTGAGTCAAAAATGAATATAATGAGTAGAATCACAGTATGCAATTAAATATAAATGCGTTTAATAAAAAAAAATACTGCAAATCAGAACTATTTGAGAAATAGAGCATTGCACTTGGTGACCATCTAGGTAGCAGTATTTTTCATTGACCATAAAATCAAAATTGGTTTTTATTACTCAGTTTGTAAGTAATGTATTTATTGCTTTAAGATTATATCGTCTACGATCTATTCCATTAAGAACTGCCAAATACTGTTTTCATTCTCTTTCCTTCCTGAGTGGAAAGATATTTTGTTCTTTTTGCCTGCTTCTCATTTTCTTTTCTTTCCTGGCCCAGCAGAATCCTTCTTTCCTTTGCATAATAGCAAAATCTTGTTTACTTGATGTCTTTCCGATCCTCCTCTGGCAGAGAAACCCCTACAGTGTGGCAGTGAGATCTAGTCCTTCTCAGCTGCCTCCTCCTTCCTTCCCTTAGGCAACCTCCTGGCCCATCTTCCCTAACCAAGCCTCATTTCTGACTGTCTTCTTACAGCTGCTTCAGAAGTAGGGCCTGACATGGTAAAGGATTCTCATAGGGTAGCGCTGCCTGGCCTGATAGACTTTGAAGTGCCAATTGCACAGTCCAGTGAACTCAAACCTGCTGAGTTAAAACTGGAAGAATTGTAAGAACACACATCACAACCTAGACTGTGCTTCCATGTAGTGTCTGGCACCAGGGCCTTCCTAGATAGGAACCTCAGTGCCTACAAAGTATTGTTGTAGGTCACAGAAAATGACATGGAGAACTGCATGTGGCCTATGGATCATGTTTGAGACTCTTGACTTAATACATTAGCACAGTGATGGCGAACCTTTTAGAGACCGAGTGCCCAAAACCCGCCCTGCCTCTGTCGCTCCACCCTGCCCGCTCCACTCCCACCCCCACTCCGCCCCACCTGCCAGGCCACCCACCTCCACGGCCTGCCGCAGATCGCTCAGGCGGCCCTGCAGCGCCATGGTGGACACGCCCTCCATCCGTGCCCCACAGCATCATCTGCACGTGACGAGACACAAGAGCGGAATCTTGTCCCTGCTGCCCAGCTGCCATGTGCTTGGCTGCGCTGCTCTGCGCCCGGGCGTGACCCTCCTCCCAGGGGGCTACTGATGAGGGGGCTGCGGGGAGAGGCAGGGCTGGGGTGACGGCACGTGTGCCCACAGAGAGGGCTCTGAGTGCCGCCTCTGGCATGCGTGCCATAGGTTTGCCACCACTGCGTTAGCCCAACAACATACATTCTTACCTGATAAAAATAATTCTTCTTGTGCTTTTGCTCTAGCTCGGTCAGAAAAACATCTCTTCTTCAACCATTCGGCCTCAAATTCACTGGTGTGGTCATCTGGCCATACAATATTTACCTTCTTCCATGAAATAGAAACAAACATTGAAAGGCATGCATTTGTATTGTGTGTAGCACAGTCTGAATGCACTTCATTCAAAATTGTTTCATGGAGTTCACTTGGCCTTTGCAAAGAATGCAAGGCCAAGTGAATTCCATGCAAGTGAACGTCTCGTATCTTTGCAAATAACAAAATTTAACAGGCACACAGCAACAAGGTTGCAAGATGAGAGATAACTGGCTTGGTAAAACACTTGTTAAAAAGATTTTGGAACAGCAGTAGACTGCAGAAAATATTGGCCAGCAATATGATGTGGGTTGCAGAAAGGTAGATTGCAGGGGTGCATCAACAGAAATCTAATATCCAAATCAGAGGAAGTGTTGTCTGTTTTGGCCAAAACACCTTAAGTCACATGATTTTGTTTTATGGCTTTATTACAATGGTTGTATTCATTTTATTACAACTGCACATACACATAAAACTCTTTTTACCTTTTTCTGTTCTGTCAGAGTGACATCCTTCACGTTGATATTGATATCTAGATTTTCCAGAAGCAGTTTGCGTGCTTTAGCAGAGTGTAGGAAACAGTCTGGGCACTGGCAATTGTCTCGTAGCCACACCGATGGGTAAAGGCTCTCACTGCCATCTTCCCAATGAACACAGATAAACTGTTTTTTCTCTAAAGTTTCTACTTTCTGGATAGTTGTGCCAATATTGAGGGTCTGAATTGCCTGTGCTACTACCCTTGCTGAATGTAGCCAAGGCTTCCTACTCAATGAAAAATTCTTTTGATAACTCGGCTTGCCCTTTGGTGTTCGTAACAAAACTCGAGAAAAGTCTTCGTAGAGTTTTGTCCTTAACACGTTTTTGGCAAGCGACATCCACATTTTGCTTTCACTTGCTTGGTCTTCCCTTCATCAATGCCTCCTCCTATGAAAGTTGTCTTCCACCAGTTCTGTAAGAAAAAATAATGGTTGGAAGAGAAAATATTGTTATTTGAAGGAGTGTTTCTCTCTGCTTTCAGTGATTTCCTACCCCCTACTACCCAGCCTCATGTAATAAAATCTCCCTGACTTTATTTCTGCATGTTAATTATGACTTATTAAAATAAGGACATATTTTTGAATACTGAGTACAAAGGCATTTGCCCCTAACTATTTTAGGTATTTTCATTAATTTAATGAAAGAGAGGAATTGAATGCCCTATGGATAAAGAAGTGGAATATAAACTCAAATGATAAAAACACTGGAAGCTAGGCATCAAGCATCTGTAACAAAATTAAACACATCTGGTAAAGCTGTATGCTGATTCTTTTCCTTGTCTCTTCCCTATATATGTTAACCGTTGCATAAGCTGCTTTGCTTGGTAAACTGAATTTTCTCTCTTCCCCATCCATACTCTCTGGTAGCTATGAATGCTGCCCTGGTATCTCAATAAACAAAGGTTTTCTGAGAATGTAAAATTAATGGCTCATAGATCACTGAAAAGCTTCTTTGACCTGGTTTTCTCCAAATGTGATGGGTTTCCATAATTAATACCTTTTGCTTGGGGTTAAATTCCCTCCCCCCACAAAACCACAATTGAGTGAAAGTCTCTGAACCTATACACAGAGAGTTCTATTTTGAATAAAAACATTACTAATTCATGAAAAAAATATCCATATGCTTGTGGAGTGGGAAACTCAATAAATTATTGTGGCAGAACATGAAGATATGTGGAAAGACTAGTCACAATATACTTTTTAATAATAATATACACCATGGTAATGAGATCAAACATCTGGAAAGTATTTAATCGCTGTTGATTTTCTATATGTACATGCAAAAAGACAATTCTTATATCTTTCTACACTTATAGATGCACCCTTTCTTACCACACATAGGCAAGTAGAAACATGCACACAATTGGAGTCACATCTCCACAATGGCCTTACAGTCAAAACATGCTGAAGGAAATGGCATTGTGTAATTAAGTGAAACAACCAGATAATCTGCTACGTATGTTGTCTCCTTATTGTTCAGATTGAATATCTTCACCATTGCTGATAGGGTCTGTTGGGTGTCAGAGAACATGGGAGAGGGACAACTGAACTTCTGTTCAGTGCTATTTGGTAACAGGAAGTGACTCTACGAAATCAACGCCTTAGACAAATCTGAACACAAACCCAAACTCTGGCTCAGATATGTAGATGACACTTTTGTAATTTGGCCACATGGGAAAGAAAAACTGGACAACTTCCTCACACATCTCAACAGCCTACACTCCAAAATACAATTCACGATGGAAATAGAAGGTAACAACCAACTCCCCTTTCTGGACGTCCTAATCTACAAAAAACCCAATGACTCCCTAGGACAGACCATCTACCGGAAAAAAACACACACCAACCGCTACTTAAACGCACAATCCCACCACCACCCTGCACAGATCAACTCTGTAGCCAAGACCCTCATCTCCAGAACCAAACGCCTAGCCGACAAAGATACCTGAAAACTGAATTACACACTCTCACAAACGTATTAATCTCCAACGGATTCCAAAGAAATACAATTACCAACCTAATCCAAAAGGAAACACCCCCCAAGAACCGAGACATAGAACAGTACAACGACATCGCCCTCCTCCCCTACATCAAAGGCACCACAGATAAAATCAGCAAACTTCCCCACAAACACAATATCAAGACAGCCTTCGGCACCGACCAAAAAATAGCCAACATCTTAAGAAACCCCAAAGACAGGATCCAGCTAGAAAACCAAGAAATCTATGAAATACCATGCAAAATCTACCCAGCCACATACATTGGACAAACTAATAGGAGAATAAATGCCCGCATCGCAGAACACAAGAACACAGTCAGAAAAGAAGAAAAAACTTCCTCCCTCTTCTAGCACCTTAAAGCTACAGGACATGAAATTGATTTTGAAGGAACCAAACTAATCTCCAAAACTGAACACCACAACAAGAGAATAATTATGGAAGCCATCGAAATAGAAAAACACCCCCACAACATGAATAAACGTGACGATACCTCCCGCCTACCAGACATCTGGAAACTAGCCCTAATCAACAAACGGGTCCTAGCCACGAAAACTGACACCGGACCCAGAACAACAGAGTACGCCACCACCATTCACCCTCACCAGATCCAAACCCAAGCCCAAACCTATCCCTCAGACGAAATGCAACCACCATCCAGAAGCCAAACCATGACGACATCACCAGCTGCTGCACCTCCCTCCGACCCCCACACAAAGCAAATGGACACACGCCATGAACACAGAGGTAGACCACAAACTCGGAGCCAAACCAAAGCCCGGTATGCTACATCACAGCCTTCTGCTCTGGACATCACAGAACTCAGGAGGTTACAACGCTAAAGCTCAGGATGTTACAACACAGCCAACCACCAAGGATGTTGCAACACAAAACTCAGGATATCACTACACTAGATCTCAGGATGTAATCACACAACCCATTACCCAGGTCATTATAACACAAAAGACTAATGGACACACAGCCAGCATCTCAACTACTCAGGATGTTACGAAACAGCTGAACAATCCGCAAACAATAACTCCCACACAGCCAACCAACCCACCTACAGCAACTAAGCCAGCACTACACACACCCCCACCAATATTTATAGAGAGATGGCAGCTCCAATCACACTTTGCTCGCACAAGCACGAAGCCGAAGACCCCAGCCTGAAGATGACGAGTGGGACCTCATTGAAACGTCGCCAAGATACTCTCAATCTTACACGGGAAAAGACCAGAATATGCCAAGACACACACACACTCTCTCTCTCTTTCCCTCTATTATCTATCTATCTATCTATCTATCTATCTATCTATCTATCTATCTATCTATCTATCTATCTATCTATCTATCTATCTATCTTAGTGGCAATCAAAAATAAAATAGTTGAGTTATTCAGTCTTTGGATTGCACATATTTTTACTGGTCTCTGGGTAGTGATCCTTAATACAAACTCATAAAACCATTTGCGCACAAATTTAATCCACAATTCTCTATCATCTAGCCTTGTAACTTATTCAGATTCTCGACCTGTTGAGGGATGAATCATATCAGCTTTTCAGGGCTGGTGAGATCTTCTCCCAAAGAAGTATTGACTATAGCCTGGGTCCAGCTTCCAGTCCTCTCCCAGCAGCTTTCACAAGCCAAGTGAGGCAGGCCGTCCAATCCACAGATGCAGAACTGAAATCACAGAGAACTTTATCCACTTTCTTGAGATTCAGACTCAAAACCCCAGATTGGTTTAGTAGGTAAGGCAGGCTAGAAATCAGGAGACCAGTCCCGGCTTTGGGCCAGTCATGCTATCAGCCCAACTCATCTCACAGAGTTGTTGTTGTGGGGAAAATAGAAGGACTGACTATTAGGTAGGTTCGCTGCTTTGAGTTATTTAGAAAAATAGTAAGGGGAGGAAAAATTAAATTAAATTAAATTAAATTAAATACATAAATAAATAATACCCCCCAGAAATGACAAAACATGACTGATGTCATGTCAATAGATGCCTCCATCCATCCATCAATCTGTACTATCAGTTTCCAAGTATTTATGGTCTATCATTTATTTTAAAAGTTCAGAGTGTTCAGTGGTCTATCATCATGTTAATTTCTCACAGTGTTAAATGAAATTTATGGTTTAGTCCTCTGCAGCAAGCCAAGTGAATTTATCAGAACTCACATGGTGTAAAAAGATTGGGTCTCATCTCCAAGTTTGTGACCCCTTTATAATAAAATATTACATATCACATGAATATTACTCTGAGATACATACATTTACAAAAACAGAAATAACTCTATGGTGGTATACATTTTTTGGGTTGTGTCATAGGAAACTTGTTTCCAATTCTGCCTAATTATACAAAGTTCAATTTAATGTACAATACCAAGTCATTTCTTTGAAACCTATTACTATTATTTTTAAGTGGTGACTTTTTTTTGGCACAGAATTCAACCTTCAGGCATGTGCTTTCCCCACTGTTACTGTACTGTGAAGGCCAACAGGAGCAACAATTAATCAACTGCCACCAGTGAGGAACTTCATAATCCTGAATTTAACTGCAAAATTTGAAGGAGTGTTTGAATGTTCAAATTTAATTTACTTTTTGATCTTGTCATGGGTCTCCAAATATAGTAGGCATCCCCTGCATTCATTGCACGCTGCATATTCACATGGGGGATTGCCCCATTTTTCCATGGGGATGTTTATTGATTGAAATAAAATCAACTGCATTCACACGGCTGTTACATAAATTTCTGTTTTACATAATTTTTTTGCTTTGGATGCAGAGATACGCTTAGCCTATTAAATATGTCTCACATATGACATGCTTACTTGGACTAATCTAAATAAACTAAACAGGTTCTTATAAAATCCTACCTTACAGAGGAAGAGGACTTATAGGCTTCTTTACACCCACCTATTTCCAGTATTATACAGTGGGCAATACTTCTCCTGGCCAGGCCGAAAAAGGTGATCACTCTCGTTCCTGTTTGCCCGGGAGGCAAACCGCAGCTAAAGTGGTAAGACCACCACCGTTTCTACAAGTTGGAAGAGCTGCGGTGCAACTTCTTTACTTTCGAGAGACATCAGAAACGGGACAGCCGGCAAAGGGCCCTGGCTAGTTCCTGCTTTGACAGCGCAGAGGGAAAGCGAGGCAGCGGACGCAGCCCACGAAAACTAAAGTAGGGCTAAGGTCGGCTCTCGGGCACAGCCGCCCGCAAAAAACTATAGCAGCAACTCTGAAGGGCACTCGAGGAAGGGAGAATCGCGCGCACGCTCAACTCAGCCTTTGGTGGAACAGCGTAAACCTACGCACGCATTGCACCCTGGGAGATGGAGTACGGTTGCTGGCCTTTTGCCACCGGTTATTTATAATAATGTATGCGGAGCGGAGGCAGAAAGATGTCCCATCGGCGTCAATGGAGCGAATGTTCCCTGCTCAGAACACCCTGGGAAAAGCGAGGCAGAAGGCTGCGCCCACAGGGCTCGCGTGTTCAGTTGATTACTAAGGAGATTCCCGAGAGATTCCGACCCACTGGAGCGAGTTAGACCCGCTCCTGTGCAAATGTGGGTGCAAATGTGGCTGACAGCAATAGGCCTTCTAATAGGCGTACTGTGACATCACCTCCCGCCTTGGAGGGCAGGTGGCATGAGGGCAAGCGGGCTTGTGTAGGTTGCTTGGGAAAATGGGGGAAGGAATGAAGGGAACGGGGAGAGCTAGTTCTCTCCGGCTTCCTTATCTCTCTGTCCGTAGAGGCTGGCTCTGCTGCACAGGCTCTCAAGGCAGCATTTGAAGCATGTTCTGCTTTATAGTATTGGGAGGGGGTGAGCCAGGGAGGAGATGAAGAGCAGCGGCTGTTTTCTCTGGCCTGCCTCTTTACTTTTAAGAAGTAGTCAGAAATGACAGAACCTGCAGCAAAAAGTATATGGGGGAGGACATGCCACTCCTGATCAGGACTTCTACTTCCAAGGGGTAGCAGAAAAGATAAGCAGCAAGCTCTTTCTCGCTCACGGTCCTGCCGTTACCAATGGGCTGCCCTTTATTTAAAAATAAACATAGTTAAAACTTTTTAGCGCACATTTAATACATCTATTATCCGGTAAGTTCTGAATCAGCCTTCCCCAGACTGGTGTCTTGAAAAATGGATTGAATTGTAATTCCCTTAATTTTCATTATCCTCAGCTACTACTGGAAGCAGTGTGAAGGTTATAAGAGTGATCCAATTCATTTGGAAAGCACCAAGTTGATCAAAATTGTCAAGTCTTTCCAAGTATTGAAAATGATTGATTATGTGACATCATGTTGTCAGTTCTTAGTCACCACTTAGATATATATTCTAAAATCTCAACTGTAATCATCAGTATTGGTTTTCTAATCAGTCCATAGCTGAGGATTTCAACAGTCTATTCTTGGTGAACCCTATTAGCTTCCTTGAGTGCTATGAGAATTAATTCAAATGTCCAGAGTGTTCATTTTTGAAAATCAGTTGTTTAAAGATTTCATAACCTTATACTTAAACTGTGCTTTAATTTGGTACCATTAAAGCAGGCAATGATCTCTCTAGGTAGAATCTTGGAACTGGATTCAGAAAACTTATGTCATGACTCCATTTCATTTCCAAGTATAGTTCTGTTTGTAATATTTCTGCTGAACAAAAAGAGAAAAAGGCAATATCAGCAGATTTCCTTTTCTTTCTTTAAAACCTTTGGCACCAATTACTTCACAGCTCAAAAATGTGGTTTGTGTTACCTAATTTATTGTGGGTGCAAATGAAAATAGCAATCCTTAAATTAACATTAGTTGCATATTTGTTCCAAAGAATAGTAAAAATGGAAGAAGCAGAGTATTTTTGACAGGAATTGTATAATGTTCTGAAGGATTGTGGTAGGGGAAGAAGAATTCTGTTAAATGACATGAAAGAATGGTGAGAACGAAGTGAATAAAGAAAAAGTAATTGGGTCTTTTAGAAGCCCGAGAATAAATTAGAAGGGTGACTGGTGAGTTACAGTATCTAATTAGAAAAATATCAGTTTGTTTCAAATGTGTGGCTTAAGCATATCTGTTGTTCATATAAGACAACAAAATAAATACAACAAGTCCATGGGTTAATAATTTAAGGACAACCCATAGTTAAGAATGGAGGCTATTGTAGCAAAATTCAAATTAAATACACAAAGATTCAACTTAAATACACAGTGATTCAAGTTCATCACACAATACTACTTTTCAGTATTATACAATTATATTGTTCTGGCTTACATACAAATTCAAACTTAAGAATAGACCTTGTTCTTAAACTCCAGACTACTTGTACAGTTCTAAAAGCATGATTGTGTTGACTGTTTATGGTGAAAAATTGAGAGAATTAATGAAGGATATTAATACAATTAAAGGTTATAAAAGCATTATTTTATAATAGCAAAAATGGATTTTGTAGGAATGGCCATGAAAGAAATGGAAAGAATAAAATAAATTAAAATAATAGCAGAATCACTCCAAGAAGGAGAATATACAAGAATGGATACATATTAGAGTACAGATTCTGATCTTGAATCTAGTCTAGAAGAGTACAGTATGGCAGCAGGTATAAATGATGTAACTTGATAAATGTTAAAATATGGAAGTGTTTTGTTATGCAGTATCTGTGTGAGGACTACACTATGCCTCATGATAGGAGAAATGATGTAAAAAGAGTAAAAAATACTGTTATTTGTGAAATGTGCCTGTATTTAGCAGAATACTGATTGAAAGGTAATAACAAAATTTGGGAGGTACAGGTTGATTTTATGTCTGGCAGGGTATGTGCAGACTGAATTATCCTATTTATCAAATCACTAAATGAATGTGAAAAAGGAATTTTATTGTGTATTTGTTGTGTTAGAGAAGGTGTAGGATAAAATGGATTTCATAATTTTTTAATTATTGAGTATTTGGTGCAAATATGGAATTGAATGCAATAAGATGATTAGGGGACTGGAGGCTAAAACATATAAGGAACAGCTGCTGGAATTGGGTATGTCTAGTTTAACGAAGAGAAGGATGAGGGGGGACATGATAGCAGTGTTCCAATATCTCAGGGGCTGCCACAAAGAAGAGGGAGTCCAGCTATTTTCCAAAGCGCCTGAAGGCAGGACAAGAAGCAACGGGTGGAAACTAACCAAAGAGAGAAGCAACCTAGAACTAAGGAGAAACTTCCTGACAGTTAGAACAATTAACCAGTGGAACAACCTGCCTCCAGAAGCGGTGAATGCTCCAACAGTGGAAGTTTTTAAGAAGAAACTGGACAGCCATTTGTCCGAAATGGTATAGGGTTTCCTGCCTGAGCAGGGGGTTGGACTAGATGACCTCCAAGGTCCCTTCCAACTTTATTATTATTATTATTATTATTATTATTATTATTATTATTATTATTATTATTATTAGTAGTAGTAGTAGTAGTAGTAGTAGTAGTAGTAGTAGTAGTAGTAGCTGAACTGCTGAATGTAGTAAGAGTAATATATGGAAGTAAAGTATACATGAGAATAAATAGAATGCTTAACAATGGTTAAACATTGAGCAGAGATTAAGACAGAGATGTAAGATGTACCCTTGATAAGTTAATGTACTTATTAATAAATGTTTAATTTGTAAAATGACATTATAAGTGTGTTGGTTGGAAATGTGGATGTGTAAGTATTTTGTAAGTAGACAATTCTGTATTGTTGGCTAGAATCTGGAGGATCTGCAGTGATATTTTGGTGGTTTTATGATGTAATAAGCAGTGTAGATCTGAAACTTATGTCAAAAGATAAATCACAAAACAAATACCTAGAAGTATGTATGGTTCTAAAAGAGGGGAAGACCAAGAACATTTGGTTGGATGAGGCTGATGAACTCCAGAAACAGACAGTAATAAATGTAAAGAACAAAAGCAATGTATGAAGCATATTTGAATGTGGTGGAATCAAGATTGATTTGCAAAAATAGAAATGGATGGACAGATGTAGCAAATGATGTTGGTTTAGGCATATTTCCCTTTTCTTATTGCATGCTTTTACTTATGGTTTCTTTCCCTTTTTCTGCTATTCTGCATAATTTTACAAAATGCAATAAAATGAAAGATGGTGTGACCATAGTATTCTGAGAGTTAAAAATATTTATGCAGCTTTTTGCACATAAGCTACGCAAACAATACAGTCTGAAATGTTTGCTTGACTGGTACATCTGATGAAAAGTATAAAGGGTATTTGAGATCCAAGTGGAAAAGAACATTATCCAACTGAAATTAAGTCTGCTCCCTTTTAGATTACATAATTGTTCAGCAGAAGTATGATTCACTCCCTTCTATTTTCAAAATGCTTATAAAATGAGTATTTTAACTAGAAATATCTAGAGTAATACGTAATACAAATCTGGAATTCATTTCCTTTATAGTGTGTTACACATTTTTGTTGCTCTTACTATATCATTTTGTTGAAACATTTGATATTAAGTTAATTTACAGATTCCATCAAGCCCCCAGGTTGGCCATCATTACCAATTAATTAAACTGAAGTATATCAAGTTATTATTATTTTAGCTTGCATTTTACCTTGGGCAGTAATCCAAGACATTTTCAGCCATGTGTGTTTCTGAAGTTATTTACTATGCCTTTTTTTACTGCCGTTTCCCAAAGAAAGTTAAGATGACATAGTTTCTTCTTGCAACTCCTTTGTATGTGCATAATAAAGTGGATAGTTAGGCTGAACAGGTTTTTGAAACCTGATTATCTATTAGAATATCTCCTTATATTCTAATGTCACTGAATCTTAAAAGGCATCCAGATATGACTACTTCCCAGCATCTAGTTTTCATTCCAAGTGAAATATTTTTACCCTATTTTTTTTAAAAAAGTGCTGTATCTAGAAGCCTCAGCTGTATACAGTCACAGTGAATGACTACATTATAGATAATTCTTGCCTTATGACAATTGAGACCAAAGACATTAAGCGATACTATTATTGAATCATAATCGATTTTATGACTGTTTTTACCATGATCATTAACTGAACCATGCCATTATTAAGCAAACCCAGTTTCCCCATTGACTTTGCTTATTGGAAGCTGACTGGGAAGGTTGCAAATGGTAATCATGTAACATCCCCCGATATGCTGTAATTCTGGTAAATACATACAGGTTGCCAAGCACCTGAATTGCAATCACAGTTGCAGAGGCACTGCAACTATTAAATGTGAGAACCATTCATCACTTTTTTCAGCATCATCATAACTTTGAACAGTACTAATCAAATGGTCGTAAATTATGTACTACCTATAGTTCCATGATTATGGAATTGTCTTCTATGTGATTATTTGTCTGGTGTTAATCCCTGCTTATGTGTGTTTGCTGTTGAAGAGGATGTGTTCTTTTTCATTTCCTTTTTAACTTTTTATTGTCTCTTTTGAATAGTATGAAAATGTGGTTTATCCATGTGTCTATTCATAACTGACTTATCTGAATGCCAAGTTTCTGAAATTTCCTAGCATGGATTTAGCTTGGTCTAGGATGCTTAAATTTTCCTACCTGAAACTATGATTGAATCTATGTGTTGTAAGATTAAGGAGTTTTGTTTATCTGTCAGTGTGTGTACATATACAAACAATTATGTATACACTTAGGTGTCCTTGAAAAGGCTATTTTTAAAAAAAAATATAGTAATGGAGCATTCAAAATAAGCATTTCAAAGAATAAAAATATTTTATTAATTTAATAACAAGATGTAGTACAGTAAAGAATATGTACTTATAGCATCCTGTATAGAGATAGTTACCGAAATACTATCACCTGATAAGCAGGATAATTCAGAATCAAACATGGATTGGAAACAAATCCGAAGAGATAGCTGTTGTTTTACATTTGTAACTGGTAAAAATGGAATGTTTTTTGTTTCTCATAGCTCAGTATTAATTTTTTAATAATGTCCATTTATATGCTAAATAAGCAGAGAAACAATAATGACTTATTAAAAATTTAAAAGTTGTAAGGAAACACTCTTAACATAACATAATATCCAAATAAAGTAGCAAGGCTATAATATTAGTGTTTTGCTTCCACAATCAATTTCATGTATACTAATTGGGTCAACCTTTGGGACTGGGCTCAGTATTCAGTCTCTTTTTTCATTAAGTTCTGACTTGAGCTCCATCCGTTTGGAAAAAATTTAGATTTTTTTCCTGCTAACCTCTCCATATACATACTTAAGAACAAATTTAGTCAAGTTATTCAACAAAATCATAACAATATGATTCCACAGAAAACTTCAATATTGCTCCAAAGTCCATGTCTAGTATTATTGAAAATTCAAAGAACAGGCATCATTTATATCAGAGATCTCCAACCTTTTGGGCACCAGGGACCGGTTACCTGGAGAGACGTTTTTCCATGGATCGGAGGGGGCGTTTTTGTGTGCTGCCTGCATCCCGCGGATGGGGCTTTGCTTGTTTGTGCGGACCAGTTGCTGGCATCCACAGACCAGTACCAGTCCATGGACCGGAGGTTGGGGACCCCTGATTTATATAATCCCTGGAAGAGCAATGTAATCGTGACTGAATTCCATCTGTGAAGTGGCTACATAAAAATTTTGTCATTGCCATTCCAAGCCAAGAGGAATTGCCAAAGCAGACTGAATGATATCTATGAATCGTGGCGAAACGATTGCTGAGTCTGAGTCATTTCCAACTATTTATGGCCTAATGGATTTTGTTTTCTCCTTTGAGCTCCTGTATAGCTGTGTTTGAGTTAGTGGCAATATCTGCCTACCTGATCTTCTATTGATTTGTTTTTTGATTGCCTTCGATTTTTCCAAGCAAATGGAACCATAGGTCATTAAAACACTGTATTTAGACTACAAACATTTTAGACTACAAACATCTGGATAACCACTAGATGGCAGCAGAGATGCAGATACCTTTACTGCTATCTTATTGTCCTCTGAATTTCTGCAGCCCAGACGTAGTATGCTTACTTTTCTAATATTCCAGGGATTTATATATAAGAGGATCTTCTTCATGTAGTCCAAAGCTTAGAGACAATGTTCACTGGGAGAACTTATAAAGAGAATAAGAATATAGGGAAGATTTGAGTCCTTGCAGTAGATTTAAAGACACATTTAGTTCAAGAATCCTGCAAAAAGTCACCTACTACTCTTTAAGTTGAAAAGGAAACTGAGCTGAAAGTTTCTCTTTTACACAGCAGTTAAATCTGTAGCTGCCTTAATCTATTTTGTATCACTTTTATCCTTGTTCATTGTAAACTGGACTTAATAAACCAAGTTTTAACAAACTGCACAATCTACAAAAAATCCTTGGCATTCTGAAAGAAACATCTGTCCAAAGTGTATGATAAATATTAACATCTCTCTGAATTGCAGGAGTTAAACATGTTTTTAAGTACTTCTTAAATATGTATGAAAACTAAATAAATGCAAAATTGCCCTTTTGCCATATTGAAAGTTAACATTAGTTATTGAATTATTAATTGAATTAATATTCAATTTAGAACAATAGTTTTTTTTTTAAAATCCCTCCATGCAGTTTTGCTGTTGTCCAAGAAGATAAATGATTTCAAGAAACAGAAGCTAGCAAAAAGCATGGAAAGGACAAAATTATTGATGATATATGTTAAAAGAACTACAGCTAGCTTTAGGAGCCAAACACTTTTACATAGTAGCAACAAGTCTTTCAAGGAAATATGTTTAGAATCTTGAGGGAAAAAAGCAGCTGCTTCTCATAAATATGGATTCATGCTGTGAATAATAAAGAGAAAAATGATAATACAAAGGAAGGGAGAAAATAATGATGCAAAAGGAGACAGGAATCCTTTCAGTTTAATATAGAATGGAAATAGGCAAGCAAACTAATATGTAAGCTATCTATATTATTAAAACTATAGGAATTTGGCTCTACTGAGACCCCTAAAATGAAGATTTCAAATGAAATAAAAGTATTATTTACTATTTTTATTTTTAAAAAGGAAACATGCCAGCTTTAAATACTTGACAGAGCAGCCCAGAACCTTATAAACCCTAAATTACTTACTCTAAAATAATCTCAAGAAAAATCTACTGTTTACGCATCCTCCCAAATTAAATTACAAGACTTCTGAGAGTACCATAGATATATTCTCCCCCCCCCAAAAAAAATATGAGAGTAGGTATAGACTACAACCCATGCCTATTTCAGCATGTTGGCTGAAGCAACTGGAGCTCTGGTTCTGCTCAAAGATTGTAACTGGGAGAGTAATAAAATCAAACGAAAGAAAATAAGAATGAAAACAGTTTGGTTAAGAGAGACAAAGAGTCATAGATCCCAAGATATGAATCCAAAATTTCTTGGCTCATTCTTAATATTCAAGCGTTTGTTTTAGAGAAAGTAAAAAAAAAGTGTACATCATCTGCCATTAGAGATAAACAGTGGAATATAAAAAGGCTATTAAAATTTAGAATGCTTAATTTAGTTTTTAGCATCATATATATTTCTTGTATAAAAATTACAATATAAACTTAAAAACTATAAATGCCTATGGAGATTCTCAGTCATCCACGTCATGGATGTCCCAAAGGTGCTTTTTCAAAAAGTTCAAGGAAAACCAAAGTCCAGTTGCCTTTTGAAAAAGCAACTTTGGTTAAAAACTATAACATACAGCTCATAAATCACATTTTAAGAAGCAGACTCTATTGGTGGATTCTTCCAAAGTAAGCATATCAGACTTTCTAAAGCGCTAGATGGCAATCTTTCACTTTAGTAAGTTATCTCAATAATAAAATATTCTGCCTTGCTGAGATAGTCAAAAAAATCTAGGTGAAGTAAATAATTCTAAACTTAATTCCACAAAAACTGAAGCCTCGCTAATGCCAAAGAAAAATTCAAGCGGTGATTATGTTTTAAGGTCAATGGGGCTTCATGATGCTGATTTTTTATTGAATTGTGCTATCTTAAAAAAATATCCCCTTAAATTATTTGATGGGAATGAAGCTGATACTGCCATGTTTTTTATTATGGATTAAGCTTTGTTGCAAAAATGATGCATACATTTTAACGAAAAGTGAAGACATGAACTTTCTCAGAAATGACAGCATTTTCACATACAGCAATATAGCATATAGGGATATGCCATGATGATGTGCCCGATTTCATGGATTTGCAACCTGATTAGGTTTTCGTTGATGTAATGACAATATTATTAAATATGTTTAAAGAAAACATTATGTAGAACCATTCTAAGCCTGTTGTTGGTTGCTTTTGGTAATATTGCTCTTGCAGACACTGCGTATCTATAGTTCTCAACTATAGGGGAAAATCAGATCTTTTGTGACCTTATGCTACATATCACAATATAAGTTGAATTTTGTATGAAAAAATGCAAAACTATAGGATTCAGCACCATGCAAATTAATTATTGTTGCTTTGAGGAACAATGACAGGAAAATTAATATATTTTAATTTAGCTGAGTGGGCCCAATTGGCAAAACATAGCTCAGGACCGCATTGGTTGGAAACATGTGGAAGAGGCCTTATCCTGAATGGAAAGACAATGGCTAAAATGATGATGATGATGATGATGATGAACTTAGTTGAGTATCTTTTGTTCAGAACCATATCCAGAGGTTATGGTACCTATTTCCAAATATCCTATCTGAGTAAGAAATGTGTCACGTATCTTGCAATTGCAGAGCATCATTTATTTTAACATTGGCAACGCCTACCACAACCAATGGAGTTAGTGTTCTGTTGAAGCAGTTTAGCATTGGTGATATAGGCCCAAGGAGTAAAGGGTATTTTACGATAATGAAAACTTTCTACTGTCATTTAGTCTTAAGTTGTAGTGCAAAGCTGCTGTTTAGTTTCTCTGGAGCTTTGCTGGCTGTCCCTCTACCCTCAGCCCTTTTTCATGATTTTAGAAGCCTCAAGCACTCCAACCATTTTCTTCTGAAAACTGGGACAAATTTAAATTAATCTCACTTCAACTTAAATATGAGTTTTCTGTGCAAAAGAAAACGACAAACAAAAACCTCAAACTTATTTTTGTTACCTTGGTTTGGATTGCCAACATTTCATTTCTTTTGAAAGAGTTACTAGGTTTGCGTTAGCCATCCAGAAGCATAAAACTGTATGTCCTTACAGTGGAATATCAATGACAAAAATCTATTAAATCTTTTTCTTTGTTGCTTCTAAAAGCTATGCCTATATTATCAACACAACATAAAAATTTCTATAGAACTCTGTGGACATAGTTATGGAACATTATAATGTAGACTAGGCATTCTTGGATTGGTAAATTGTTCCAATATCTGCCTAATTGTTGGCAATCCAAAAGAATTCTTTGGAAAGGAAATTGTTATCTTAGAAGGAGCCAAGCAACATTTAACAGTAGCTTTAGCTCTGCAAAATCTCTTTAAGGAATTTAAAGCCTTTTGTGCAGAACAGGGAGAGGCACAGTGAGTTATTGCTTCCAATTTGGCTGAGTTTTCCTGGGAAGCCATAGAGGTTGGTTTCCCTTAAAAAAACTTGCTTATTTTAGAATACCCATTACATCAAACTATAGCTGAAGCAACCGGTCTTCTGATACCAGAATATTATCTTCTGATGGCTATTCTCTGTAAAGTTTAGAGCACAGCCAGAAATGCAGCAACCAGTTATATACTCTGCATGGATTGTAAACAAAGTGTATGAGATTTACAACTTTTACTGCAGTACTATAGAACTGCACTTTTCTACTCTATGAATGGCATGTTTAAAATAACGATAAAGACATTTCTTTGGGTAATCACGATTCAGGGCAAATTAAAATAAAACTGGGACAGAAAATAACTATTATTTGGAGTTGAATGCATGTTTATAACTATCATATTCTTGTTTGAATGACCAATATCCATAAAATATCCATAAAACACTAAAATTATGGGGAAAATTACTGTCACATCTAATATAAAGCATTATCTTTTTTCTTCTCCTAATGAATTAAAATGAAATAACCATCATTCCATAATTTTCTCAAAACCCCAAACTATCATTCCATAATTTTATCAAACCATTGATAACATCACAAATTTCCAGGGTAGTTATTATCAATCAGCAAAAGAATTAATACATTACTTTAACTGAGTTCCTCAATTGTCAAAGTGGGATCAGGCAAGCAGTGGCAACCATATAGGTTTATTTTGAAAACAAGCTAAATAAAATATATGGAAACCTTGGCACCAAAAATTCTATTGATTATTGATTTTTAGTAATACTGCATCACTGTGGAAGTTCAGAAGATTTCATTTGAAAGAACTAGAGGACAAGGTTCAAAAGTTGTAACTTAGCATCTCCTATCTATAATATTTTCCCCCAGAGTTGTATAACAACACATTCCATAAAACAATAAATCAGTAGGCTTAAGTGAATATAACATTGCTGAATTGTGACCAATAAATTCTAAAACTCTTGCAACGTATCAGCTACTCCCAATTCTCCGGAACTGAGATATGTTTGACTATACCATTGTTTACCTCTTTGAACTCACTAAAAAGGTATTAAAAGGACTTATGTTTAAAGCTTTTAATCATAGCAACTCTTACAAATATTGCTTCCAAATTCAGTCTTTTTTTACTCAACAGAACTTACTTCTAAGTAATTGAGTAAAAACTTGCAACCTAACCATGAGTGAAAAAGCCAGCCCAATGAGTTACTAAGTTAAGTACATAGATTGTGCCAATGGTCACTTTATTTGTTCCCTCTATTTCAGATTATGCTAAAGAATACGGATGAATGCAATAAACTAAGCTTGTGTGCTTCTTTCGACGTTTTGCCAGTTGGAATCCCACAAACGCTCTTTTTACTTACATGGACCCCCACCCCACCCCCAATAACTTGAATTTCCATCTTGTCAGAAAGCTAAGAAACGAAGGTTAAAAAAATAGGCTGATGACACTCTTCTGGATTTTTTGGGTACCTAGCAAAAATAGCGCCCCCATCAGTTTTCTTTCTTTTTTTCTTCACAAGGGGAAACAACTGTCGATTTGTCGTCTGAACCGTCCTTCACGCCACCTTAAAGGTAGGCCCTTTACTTTGCTCTTTCAAGGTGCTCTGATGAAAATTCGCAAACGATCTGCACTGTGTGGTACCAGTAGCAAAGGGTCGGTCGGTCGGTCGGTCGGTCGGGATGTGGCAGAGAGGAAAACCCGTCAGTGGGACGCGTGCCCGGCAGAGTTCCGCCGCGTGGCCACCGAGGGGGGGGGGTGTAAAAAAAAAAAGAGGGGCGCTCCTGCTCAGCCCTTGAGATACTCGGTCTTGAGACGGCTGAGGCGCGCACCGTGGCTCCGGACGGTGAGCGCCAGCAGCTCGTACTTGTCCCGCAGGCCCGCCGAGACGCTCAGCGTCTCCTTGAGGAGGGCCCGCGCATGCACCAGCATTCCCAGGAAGTCGTCGTTGAGGCGGCTCTCCTCGTGGCTCTCGTGCTCCTGGCCCTGCCGGAACTTGTTTTCCAGCTCGCCCAGCGACTTTTCCGAGTTGGCGTAGGCGTCGCCGATCTGCGTGGATTCCCTGCGCAGGTAGTCGCCGTAGCTCTCCTCGCCGTCCAGGTCGTAGGCGATGCTCTTCTGGATGCCTTCCAGCACGCGCGCCGTGTCCTCCACCTGCCGGCCCAGGACGGTGAATTCCTCGCGCAGCGTCAGAGCGGGCGCCGCCGCCGCCGCCGCCACCGCGGGATGCGAGCGCTCAGCCTCCCCGTTGGCTGTACAGCGCAGGCGGTCGCTCACCCTGAAAAGCAGCTGGCATTTCTCCGGGTCGTCGTTCTCCTCGTAGTCCCCGTCCGGCACGAAATAGTGATGCAGCGTCCCGTTGGACATCTCCGGGTAAAGCGGGCCGTCGAAATAGCCGTGGCACAAGCTGATCGAACAGCTCAGCAGCCACACCGAGCGGAGCCCCAGCAGCATCCCGGGTGGGGGGGTTGGGAGGGAGAGGGAAGCCAGCCGCCCGATAAACTTAAGCGTCCCGAAGTGGAGGGCAAAGGCAACTCCGGTCGCGCCTGGTTCAAGTCCTCTGGTTGTAACCGCCCTTCGTGTAGGGCTTCATTGGGACCCGGTGGGAAAGCGGTCGCTTGGCCCTTCTCGCTCCCCGCAGAGAGTTCTCCGTTGCACCCGGTTTGCCCGCGAGAACTTCGTTTTTCCCGGGAAGGGGGTGGTTGGGGAAGATCAACAAACCTTAAGGAGGAGCCTCTGGCTTCTTTCCCACCAACTTTCCTTAACCACGTTTTCCTTTCTCCTGTCTCTCCACGCGCGTTAGGAAACTTCCAAGTAAAAAAACGGGGAGGGAGAGAGGGCGTGCTTGAGTCCAGATTTGAGTGAGACCTGCCCGGAGTTGCTGCAACCGCTTTGGGCTACTTTTTTTTTTTTTTCCAGTTCTACATCTGGATTGGTGCTAACGCGGGACTCCAGCTTTTGGCCGTAGGATCTCTCTCTCTGTCTCTCTCCTCCTCCTCCTCTCAAATTACAGCAGTGGGCCCAGTTGCTTGTGGAGAAGCCCAGACACCAAGTTTGGAATGAATCCTTACCTCCATATCATTATTAAAGCTATAGTACCATCTCTGTTTGAAGAGCCCATGGTTCTAGAGGAGAGGACTTACCCATAGAAAAAGAAATCCCGTGCAAGGGGATCTTGTAAAGATTCTTTCATCAAATCAGTTTTTTGGTCAGGTTGATTTGATTTAGGAAAAAATGCCAGCAACCTGTTTCCAGCAGAAACTCCAAATGAGGCTGGTCAGCCTAGTTTTGAAGACCACAGTAGGATGCTGGTTTTTGAAAATGCAAGTTTAACATGTAATAAATAAATTGTTCAATAAGCTGAGTAAACTGAGTATTCTTTTCCTGGAATATCCTTGGGCTTGTGAAAGGGGTGCAGAAAAACCAACTAGAAAGTAACTTTTCTGGAATATTCAGTGAAATCATGAAATGGTCATGAAACCCAGAGTTGTGTGTTGTTTACAAAGTATAGCTTTTTAATTCTCAAAATAGAAATGATAGGAATTTAAGTGACAGAATAGTGCATCATAGAATAGACATGAATCATCCACACTGTACTAACAAATGTCCCCTACATCTTGTTCTGGATAGAATGGCCTGTGTTCCCACTTGTATTCTGTGCTGTAATCCAGGGGTCCCCAACCCTCGGGCCATGGACCAGTACCAGTCCATGGCCTGTTAGGAACTGGGCCACCCAACTGGAGGTAAGCCGCAGGCAAGCGAGCAAAGCTTCATCTGTATTTGCAGCCACTCTTCAGCAACTAGCATCACCGCCTCTGCTCCACCTCAGATCATCAAGCATTAGATTCTCATAGAAGTGTGAATCCTACTGTAAACTGCGCATGGGAGGAATCTAGCTTGCATGCTTCTCCTCCCCCCAGTCTGTGGAAATATTGTCTTCCATAAAACCAGGTTGGGGACCTCTGCTGTAACCAATAGAGTGATTTTCAACTGTGTTTGAATTCAGCTGTCATTTTCTTCTCAATCATCTCAAATCAAAAGACTTCTGTCCTTCCACTATATCCCAGCAACTTTGAACAAATATTTGTATGTTCCATTTATATCTCACATTTAATTCAAGAGTGCAAGTTGACATACAGTGATTACACTCTTCACATTTTCCCCCACTGTAGCAGCTCCGTGTGATAGGTTGGGCTGAGAGATTGCTTCCAAAAGACCCACTAGTTTCTGTGACTCAGGGTGCACTTGACCTGGATTTCCCAATGGACTATTCATTACTTAACCCATCACACTGATTTGTCTAGCAAGGTCCTGGATTGCTCATACTAAGCATTCTGCATCATTTAAATGTCTGGTGGGCAGAAGGGTTGGCTTACATCCTTCCTTACTTACTTATCACTATCTAAGCACACCTTAGCCAAATGGAGTAAGATCTCATGCTGTAAGTATTGGCACTATCAATAATTTGTTACCTATTTATTGAGCAAATTTGTATGGCTGCCCATTCACTCTCAGTGACTCTGGGTGGCTTACAGACATTGTAATTATCCTGGCATCTTCCCTTATATGCATCTTGTCCAGTACCTGACCCCAAAATGTTAAAGCTGGCAACAGTAAGTTTTTCAAAATGGGTCCAGGGTAGGAAGATCCAGGAAATGGCAGGCATTATACATTGAACTTAATACATGTGTTAGAAGGAGTATAAAATAATAATGTGCCATTCAACTAGTGGAATCTTTGTTTAAATGGAATTGTATTGCCTGATGGTAAGCAGAGCTCAAATACCTGTTGTGGGCAGGACAGAAGACACATTTTCTGGGATTATGGTAACATTTACAATCAGGTAATGTTACAGGTAGTCCTTGACTTACATCTAATTAGGACCAGATGTATGGTGCTAAGTGGATTGTTAAGGCGGTTGTTAAGCGAGTTGTGCCCAATTTTATGAACATGGTGACTAAGCGAATCATTGCAGGTAAGCAAAATCACACAGTCATTAAGGGAATCTGCCTTCTCCCATTGACTTTGCTTGTCGGAAGCCAGCTGGAAAGGTTCCAAATGATTACATGAGCCCAGGATGCTGCAACCATTGTAAATACATACCAGTTGCTAAGCACCCAAATTTTGATCATAAGACTGGGGATACCACAACAGGTGGGCAGGTTGTAAATAACTTTTTTCAGTGCTGCTGTAATTGAACAATCCAATGAATGGTTGTAAGGCAAGGACTACATATCTGGACATATCTGGAAGCTACTAAGATATTGTTACTTCAAATATGAGAGGTGAATGTACTTGGGAAGAATAGTTAAGAATTTGCTGGTATGGTAAGATTATACAGCAAGGGCTCAGATGTTTATTTGTGCTCCTCATCCATCAGATACTCCAGTTTTCTCTCCTTTTGAATCTCATTTATGATCCTTTTCAAAGCTCAGTGCTAGACATTTTTCTACCAAAATAGCAAGGCTTTTGTTAAACTTTCTAATCCTTACAATTATAAAATGAGTAACTACTGCCGTTTCAAAGGTCTATGAAGCTCTTTTGGTCCAAAATAACCCAAAGAGCCAGTTCTTCACTCTATTACAAACACTCTATTACAAACAGAGCTTCCCAGCAGAACTTAATAAGCAACGGATGGTTAAAAGCAGTTATGCTGACTTAATTGGTGTTCCCATACACACACACTTTTTTCTTTCTAGGATTCTTAATTTTCTTGATGGAATTTCTGGAAGGCAAAAAGCAAGCCTCACTCCTTCAGTCATAAAATTAATGGATTTTCATACAAAGATGCCTTTGCATGTTGCTTTGTGGCTGTAGTATACATCACATTTCTATGGGATTAAATTAAAAGAAGATGGTTTAAATAGCTAGCTAGTATGGCAAAGAACAAAGAAAATCTGTCTCTGGTGCTTTCTCAAGCAATATTAAACTAGGCTGCATTAAAAACAAAAGAAAGAGGAGAAGGAAAAAGCCAGGATCTATCTATCATCTATATAGTATTGATTAATTTGATTAATTCAGTGTCTAAGAGAGCCCCATCTCAAAGCAACCTAGGTAGCATGCAAGGGGGGTTAAAATGATAAGCAGAGTAAAATAAATAAATAAAAGAATGACACTATTGTCTACTGTTGAAGATTTTTTCTTAAAAAAATGACACATACACACACACACACCCATAGACATCCTACACACATATACATAAATCTACATACAGATAATATTTTATTTAACCGACCTATGGCAGCTAACCACTATACAGCTGTTTAAATACGCAATATTACATTATGAAATTTAATTTTTTTGGCTTAAATTCCTTAGGACAGCAAGAAGTTTGCTCTTGGGGCTGGTTTGTCCTCCAAGTGACACCACAGAAGTCAGTGCCCAGTTTTTTCATAGCAGAGACTAATGTTGCTACTGAAGTTGATGGAAACCGTGCAAGCTTTTTCGCCAAGAAAAGTGACCTCATGCTTTTTCTTTTTTTTCTATTTAAAACAGTTCATCTCCAGGACTTGGCCAGAAAAAAAAAAAAAAAAGCTATGTTGTTTTTCTACCATGCTTCATTTTGTTAGGATTGTGATAGGCAGATAAAGACTTGTTTCGGAACAAGGAGTTTTATTCCAGTGATTGAATTTTACACTTTGTTTTCTTTCCACCTGAATGCCCCCTGAATATGATAGACTGCCACTCCCATATTCCATCAAACAGCACAATTTGCCACCAGTACTAAAATGGAGTATGGTAGAGTTATATTTGGAAGGGATTTGTTTGTCATTGTTGCCTGATAGATTCCTAAAGGACTCAAAGGATTTTAAAACAACTCACCCAATATTTTCTCATAAGCCATTGGAACAATATGATTATATACAGAATGTTATATACAGAATATACAGAATACTATATACAGAATGTTAGTGCTGGCCCTCAGAAGCCGGGAAGGGCAGGTTGTGTAAACTTATAATGATAGACGCTTTGTTCACTTACCTTAATTATGTAGCCATTCTTTATGGTTAGACTGCATTATATAAAATTGGAGGCATGAATATATACATATTTCCCCAATAGGCTTTGAGAGCACAGTTTCATAAATATAAATTCTGCTGGTGGTTTCTTATAGCCAAGAATTTTGTTAAAGGGAGAGGGGATTTTTTGGCACTTGTATCTGAAATCCAAATAAAGCTTTATTAAATGACTCTGATGAGGTCATAAACTGCTTTCAGCATGGCCTCATAGCCATTTTGTGTTGGTTTCCTGTGACTTTTTTGTTTGCATTTTCATATTTAAAATACAATATTATTGTCTATTCAATTTGGGTCAGCCACTGGGACCAGGGGTTTCACCTTCCAAGCTTTCGGACTGGTGCTGGAGCCCATCTTCAGGGAATTTCTCTCTAGCAGAGTGTGTCCTGTTCCATGTGTGCTATTTATAGTGCCTGTTGTAAGTGGCTTTTTAGATGTCGATTGGGGTGTATTGATAGATGGCTTTTAAGTCATTAGCTGTCCTTTTGCTTGTGCTGCCCAGCCCTCGCCTTCTAAGTACTTGATAGGCTGTGGTAAAACAGCAATCCTGTTGACTGACAAGGGTCCTGTTTCCCAGGCTTCAATCACCTCCCTGGCTGTTTTTGTGCTGCCAAAGGTTACCATACAAGGACAAATTATGCATTGTAAAGATTGCTTGGAGGTGGGAGATACTTCCAATGTAATCTACGGAATCCCCTGCATGGATTGCCCCTGTGACTATGTAGGACAGACTGGAAGGAAGCTAACCACCAAACTGCAAAAACAGAAGTGAGGGGTCAGACGAGGAGACCTGAACTCATTGGTAGCCTCACACTGCAATGAACAAGGACACACATTCAATTTTGAAGCTACTAAGATTGTTGGATGAGCAGGCATGAAAACAGCCAGGGAGGTGATTGAAGCCTGGGAAACAGGCCCCTTGTCAGTCAACAGGATTTCTGATTTACCACAAGCCTATCCAGTACTTAGAAGGCGAGGGCTGGGCAGCACAAGCAAATGACAGCTAATGACTTAAAAGTCAGCCATCAACAGACCCCAGTCAACATCTGAAAAGCCACTTACAATATAAATACCACACACAGGACAGCACACGCTTTGCTAGAGAGAAATTCCCTGAAGATGGGCTCCAGCAAGAGTCCAAAAGCTTGGAAGACTAAACCTCTGATCCTGGTGACCGACTCAAATTGGATCCCACAACATTATTCTGGGATACTTATATTCACCTTCATTTGTGATTATTGTCTATGTTTGGGGGAGATTTTATGGTTTCATCACTGTAAAATAAAATGCCTAACACAAAACTCAATCCATAGTTGTACTCCAGAGATCTCAGTACAACAAAAAAACTTGTACTTTGACCTGCACATTCTCATTATTAAAAACTTTATATACTGGAATCCATACAGCATACCTGGAAGCTTAGAATTAAAAAACCTTAAAAAGAAACAGGACTATAATGCCCCAGATCTATATGGAAGCCAAAAACTAACTGCTTCTTTGTAGAGTAAAATATTTGCTATAGAGAATAGCCTCTAATTTGAAGGTCTGTCAGACAGGGTTGTTCAGTCAACATCTGGTTTAAAGGACCATAATAATATAGAGAATGACATTTCAATAGCTAACTGGGAATGCATACAGAGTATGTGGCCAAGGGCTGCCCCATTTTAGTAAGATATATAATAATTCTTTTAAAATTACAGTACTTCTACATGTGCATCTATATAATTTGGAAATCTCCTTCAAATCTCGAATAAACACAGCTAATTTCTGTGAGGAGTCCAATTGTTTTGGCTTCCATGCTCCATCTGATTTTTTTTTAAATGCAGAATAGCATTTGAAAGCAATGTCTTCTTTTTTTTACACTTGCATAAAAGTCATAAAGAATTAGCTGTGCTAATGAATAACAGTGTGGTATTGCACTTGCACAAGATCCAGACCCCCTTTTTCTGAAATAATTTTGAAGTATGAAACACCCTACAAATTAGTATAAAGAAATTTTATGCAAATCTGTCTGCTTTTGGAGGTGCTTGATGACTTTCCTTTTTTTAAAATTGAAACTACAGGTGTATATATCTCTTCCAGAAGATATACAACGAATGCCAGAATCTTTGTAACAATGTATTGTTTGCACTTCTATGATTTTACTAAACCCAGCAAAAACAAAAATAAGTCAGCAAGGAAGTCATTGTAAGAAGTATACAATCATTAAAGTCGGGCAAGGTGGAGATTGACTTGTTGGCAAATTCAGTCTGAAAAGACTATGTGTTATTTAATTAACTGCCCTCACTTATTTCCCTACAACCTCTGAATGCCCACAAATAAATATTATTCTGTATTACTTTGATTCCAGATAGGTTAGTGGGATGTAAAATTGTTTTAACTACTTTCCACCAAGAACGTCAAATCCAGACTAGTTGTAGAATACTCTGTTCAATTTCTATGGAATCTCAGTGGGAATTTAATACTCTGAAGTTAAGTGTTTTGTTTATGAATCATTTCATTTGAGATTGAATTTCAAGGATGTACAGGCTTAGGAGTGCTTAATTTGTTCCATATGCTTATCAACTTTGGAGTAAGGCATATTTCATGACTCAGTAACAAGGAACAATTGTGTATATCACCAGGAATTGAAACTCCTGCACTGTGAATATACAACAAAGCACTTTACCAATCAGAAATCTGTTGAACAAATGCTTTTGCCTCTAGAAAGAACGTTTCAAAAACTTGATAGTCTTGACATCCCATGGATGCTTCGCTAGCTCTGTATTTACCCAAGTACACCCATTCTGCCATTTTATCTTTGCTTTTTTGTTTCCATAACAACTTGTTTTAAAATAGCACATACATCTTTTTTTGCAGTCATACAGTGCAATATGCTATTTGAAAAAGAGAGGGAGAGAAAGGGAAGGAAGGGGAAAGAGAGAGAGAGAGAGATGGATGCTATTATTTCTGCAATAAAAACCCCCTCCTCTTAATAAATGTGTCACTATACTATGTGCTACAGGTGTAAAAAGCAGGTATGTGAAGGATTGTTTGCTTGTTTATCAAATTTCTACACCATCCATCTCACTTCTGTGACTCGGCAGTTCCAAATAAAACCACACAATCATATAAAACAACATTTTATGATCACCAGCAATATTTCTTTTAACACCATTGGCCATTTCATAGTTTTTAATGACTAAACCCAACAGTGTTTTCATCCAGCAACATCAGCATGGCATTATTCTCTTGTACCCTGAGACTTTAGCAGCAATTATTGTATTTCCTATTAGATGTACTAGTAATATCTGAAAAGTTAATTATATGCGAATTGCTTCAATGTTTGTATTTATGTCATTGCGTATTATATACAAAGCTATTGGAACTGAAGAACTGAATTCAAGCAGTTACAAGATGCCAACAAATGTTTTACAAATTTATGCAACTTTTTCCCCCCACTGTAGACTTAATTGGGCTGATTTTCTGAAAAATTGGAGTAATTTATCTTTTGTAGAAAATTATAATGGGCCTATTCAATTCTGAACAGGCAAAATGTAAATAATTGATCAGAATGCTCCAGAAAGCAATATTTATCATGTTCAATATTAGTTCACATATGAATTAAAGCAGGACGAATTCTTGGTAACAACATAAAGCTA
>NW_015386677.1:121746-126933 GCF_001527695.2 Protobothrops mucrosquamatus | reverse complement strand
TATATGCATTTGAGTAAAATAATAAAGAAAAAAATCCTTTCAGTTCCTTCAAACTGTTTGTTAATGTTGAAATAGCTCTGAAGAAACTTTTGTAAATGCCTGGAAAGTTTTAATCCTCCTTTATCAGAGTACAGTTGATATGAAAATTCCATCCAGCAACTGAGCCTTAAATGTTTTAATATTACTTCATTGGCATTCTTGTCTACCAACCTTATTCTGATGCAATTTATAGTTAACATTCTTTCTGAATCATTTTCCTGCGTGTTTAACTGGATTATTTTACTTTTTAATGATCCATTCCTCATTTATTGTCCCTGTAGTTTCTAGGAAATTGCCAAACTTTGAAAAGAGGCTTCAATAACATTTCAACTACCGGTAAATCAGCAATCAAAACAGATTTACCAAGTCATTAATCAACTACACTTACTTTCATTAATGAAATTCAATAGATGTTATGAACCCCGTATAGTTAAGAAATTAATTTCACTCTTCTGGCATATTAGAAATTAGTTTTATGGTGTGTGGCCATGCCCTTTGGAGCCAAGGCTTCTCACAATATTGAATAATGGTATCAATTGTGCAGTAGACATTTTTAATGAGGAAAATTGAGGCATTCATAACCACATCTCCTGATGTGTGAAGTTTAACAATAGACACATCATGTGGCTATAATCCAAGGTATAATTTTTAAGAAAAAGAAAAGAAAGGATAAAGAAGATAAATTACTTGGACAACTAGAACAAATGTATCTGCTACATGATATTGAGCATGGTGTGTTTCACTTAAATTATCAAAGATTCTTTCCAATCTGCCCAATTTGGAATTATCCCAAACAAGCTAATTTCTCCCTATTTTACATAGGTGGTACCATTTTAGCTACATATATGTTCAGTTGTTTTATCTATATTTCATATACATTAACTGGGTTTTCATCATACTTATAGGCAGATGGTCCAGCGGTTAATGCAGCAGGCTACAAAGCAACAGCTGAATGACCTTGGACCAGTCACTCTCTTTCAGGCCAACTCACCTCACAGGGTTGTTGTAGGGAAAAGAGGAGGAGGAAGGTATGTTAGATAATATTTGTATGGACATTTATGGATGAATCTGTGAGGTCCTTGGCACTTTCTGAGCATGATGGTTTTATTGCAGGCATTTGATTACCAAACTAGGTAACATTATCAGTTCTAGAAAGGAGTGTAATCTGCTCTTATTTTTATATATTGTGGCTGATAGTGACTTGCCCTACCAGTATTGATGGGAATGTTCTTGATTGTTCCTTGATTAAGCTGTTATTTACAATTAGTGTGTTTGTCTGGAGAGCTAGTTCCTTTATTTGGTAATTGTTTACTTGATTGTTGACCTAGTGTTAATCTTGGGGTTAATCTCTGCTCATATGAGTGTTGATTGCTGCTGAGGAGATATTTTGATCTGTTTGAATGAATGCCTCTGAAGACAGCACATATGGAAAGAGTAAAAATGATAATCCTTTTTTGCACCTTCATTTTTGCATTTCATGCTTTGTACTGAATTTTATTATAGGAACTGTCCAGTGGTGGGATTCAAATATGTGAACAACCAGTTCTCTGTGTGGATGCCGCTTCCGGAAGTCCATTCTGGGCCTGGGCAACAAAAAATTAGCTACTGGTTCTTCCGAAGTGGTGCGAACCGGCTGAGTCCCACCACTGGAACTGTCCTATTTGGCTACTAAAGGACACTGAAGGTGGAATATGGCATATAACCAGTGGTGGGATTCAGCCAGTTTGCACAACTTCAGCAGAACCGGTAGCTAATTTTTTGTTGACCAGACCCAGAATGGACTTCCGGAAGTGGCATCCACCCAGAGAACCGGTTGTTCACATATTTGAATCCCACCACTGCATATACCTCTAGAAAAGTTATATCTGATTGATGGAATCTAATGCAATGATTGCCAGAAAAAAAACATTAGGGAAAGTAATTGGCACCAACATTTGCTCTAGGACTTGATTCCTCGATTCTTTTCCCTCAAGGATAGATAATTAATTACTCCAGTGGACAACTTTCCAAAATTCAGGATATTCATTTCTTTTAATAGAGTATGGGTGAGGTTTTTGTAAAGTTATTATCATATATAATCTACATGAAGCAATGATACACATCAGAAATTAATTTAAAAAGTGGTTTTGGTAAAGGAAGGTTTCCATCTGATGATTCCAACATTTTTAGAATTCAGAAACGGCTTGCCACATTACAACAAACAATAATCCAGCAATAATGCTAACAATCTGATGGATGTGGAGTGAATCATATAAGAAGCATATCTTTTGAATAATCTTAAGATCAGACCTAGCTTTTGCAGTAGGATATTATTATGCTGTGACTGGTTTACCAGCTGTTTTATTTTTTCTCATGTGCTTCATTCATGTACTGTTTCAGTATAACTTATTGTAAGTTAAAGGAGTATATTATATTTTATACTTGTGTTCAGTAAAAAGAATGCATATCTTTCTACCTAGCAAGAATAGCTATGTGAATCTACCAAGGGATTTTGCAATTTGAATAACAACTAATTGGATTACCCCTTATATTTGAATCACCGAATTACTGAACCAGATCAGATCAGATTAAAATTTGACTTGTTGGTCTCTTGAGTGTTTTCTAGTTTTGCAAAGTCTGATTGTTACAGCTTTCTTTCTTCCACGGAGAAAAGTAATGTGAAGCTAAAGGTTGTGTATTGTAATGAACTCCATTGCGTTGACATGAGAGTCTAGTCATTGAGCCAGGCAAAAAAGCTTGCAATACCAAAAATAGTCAGAGGGGTGGGCTTTTCTATTTTTGGCAAAATTTTATTTTTGAAAAAAGGTGATGCATATAACATGACATCATTATGCAAATACCATAACTATATGTTATGAAGTGACGATGCATATGTTGTCATTCTCTTTACTTCTGGAGCTCCCACGGACCTCCCAGAGTAGATCACTCTCTGTATTGGTTCAGTCTAATTCAGTGTTTTTAAAACTTGGCAACTTTAAGATGAATGAACTTTAACTCCAGCTACTGGTTGGGCAATTCTGGGAGTTGAAGTCCACTCATCTTAAAATTGCCAAGTGTGAGGGGAAAAAAAACTGATCTAACTTTTCTGTAGTCAATTTGGAGGTTGCTGTGTTGCAGTTTTGTTTTACCACTGTCTTATAACAGACGCCAACATTTTCAAATTTTTATTATAGTAAAATTACTCAAACTTCCCAGAATTGATGTCCTGTAGAGGTTCAACAGTCCCATTATTTTCACTTCATTCCTCTAAAAACTAAAGCAACTGTAAACATTTGATATTTCCCAGTTATATGGTTGAAATTGGAAATGAATTTCAAAATGGTTCAGTCTTGTTGCTTTCTAATCTCTAAGTTAAAATTCAGCTTGAATCTTGCCACCTTTGATTTGTAAATGTTATTACATTTTGGCTGATGAGCATACCCCAAATATTGAAGAAAGCATGGCTCATTTTGTCCTGACATCTCCCCCTGCAAGTCTTAATATCTAATGTAGAGGTACAGAGATTTACATGTATGATATTCAGGGTACTCTGACAACACCAGCGTAATTTAGAGCAGTGTATGCAGCTAGCTCACCAGGTTCTTTGTATATAGCCCTTACCTGGCTGCAGATTATGTTTTATAAACTGGGATAACAAGAAACAGGATAGAATAGTTTCCTCAATATGCCCTCAAAATGTGTTTGCCAATAACTTTCAGCATTCTTTCTGTAACAATATAAAAAACTTCTGAAAATCAAATATATATATCATGGGTAGTTTTTTAAACTGTCTTTAATATTCATGGGAAAAAAAACCAAAGATATATCACAAACTACTACTGCCTGTCTTTCGCAGTGCACTCTGTACAAACTTTCCCTTTTGATAATATGCTTCTGAAATCCACTTGAAAATAGAAAATAAACTATAATACGTTAATCTGCTTGAAATCCAGTAGAAAGTAAACTAAAATACATTAGCCTGCAGATGAATAACCCATTCTGTCAAAATGCATGAAATATAACATCAAATAATAATCCACTGTCAAAAAAATGCACGATTTTGGAGATGATGTCCACAAATACCAAAATAGTCTCCTTAAAAATACTAAAATTATGACAATATGTTTATTTATGAAAAATGTTTCGAAATAGTTTTGTACTGGTTTTGTAACAGAATAGTAGTGTTGTTTGATTAGAACAGTATATAATCAAATCTAGTTTTGGGACCAAACTGTAAAACATTTTCTTGATTCTAATAGCTATTCATTTTTTTTCTTTTTAATGCAAAACATCTGGATCATAACTGATTGCAGGTGAAGGCTACAGATGGCTAACATATATCAAATCAAGGAAATGACACAACTCAGACATTATAATTGTATTTTAATTTGTTTAATTGCTTACACATCTGGCAATTACTTTTTCTTACTCCTATCTTGGGCAATAGGTTATAGCAGGAAATAGATATGAAATATTGATCACATTATGACCAAAGTATTGTTCTCGGTTTTTTAAAACCTAATTTTAACCTATAATTTAAGATTTAGAACCTGTTCAATATTTGATATATGATATAATCATTCATCATATCATCATCAACATCATCATCACATTATTATTACTCCACTGACCTTAAACAAATTTTATGGTGTTTAATATAATTAACATTATATTATAATTATAATATAATTAATTAACATTAATATGCTTATTTTCCAAACTATCTTGCAACATTGCCCAATTGTATGTCTTTACTCAAGAACTTAAGTATGTAGTGTTCATTTTTCCTATTATTCTTCATAACAATAATCCTGAGGGATGAAAGAGTGTGACTGACCCAAAGTAACCCCATGGATTTCTATGCTGGAGGATGGATTAGAACTTGGTTTTCCAGTGATTTCAACCATTGCACATGTTTTACTGTTGAACTGAAGTAAGGGAATAACAGATTTGGAAGGTCTTCTAGTCCAGTTGCCTGCTCAAGCAGGAAAACCTATACCATTTCAGACAATTGGCTGTCCAATTTCTTCTTAAAATCCTTCAGTGTTGGAGTGCCAACAACTTCTGGAGGCAAGTCTGATTAATTGTTGTAACTGTCAGGAAATTTCTCCTTAGTTCTAGGGTTGGTTTTTTCCTTGATTAGTTTCCATTCATTGCTTCTTGTCCTGT
>NW_015386677.1:77565-119237 GCF_001527695.2 Protobothrops mucrosquamatus | reverse complement strand
GGCAAGTCCCATGAGAGAGAGAGAGAGACAGAAGTGCAAGTGCAAGTGCCTCTGTCTCTGTCTCTCTCTCTTTCATGGGACTTGCCGGAGGGCCATGGGAGGGCCGCATTTACATAGCGCAGGGAGGGCTGTTCGAGGGCCGGATTAAACCGGGCCGCGGGCCACAAATGGCCCGCGGGCCGGACTTTGGACATGCCTGAACTACACATTGTTAAAAACATTTAAAACACATAACCATACAAGAAACAGAAAACAACATAGCACAAAATAAAGGAACAAAGTTGGCAAAGAAAACAAAGCCAGAGTGGAACAAGGAAAAGAAAGGGGGGGGCAGTAATTCTCACCAAAGGCTTGGGGAAGAGTCATGCCTTTAGGGCCTTTTGAAATATCAGTAGGGTGGAGGCTGTTTGAATCTTGAGAGGAACTCATTTCAGAGGACAGGTGTTGTTATAGAGAAGGTGTGCTGAAAGATAGAATTGTTTATTTGATGGAACTGGCCGGGCAGATATTATGGGACTAACAGGCCTTTTTTTGAGGGGGGGGTCAATTAGGCAGATTGAGTTGTCCCAAAGTCGTCTCTTTTTTCAAAAGACAACTGGACTTTCTTGTTTTTTCCCCCTTTGAAAATGTTTTGCTTTTCATTCAAGAAGCTTCTTCAGTTCTAACTGATTAGTGGGCCCTATGATTTTAATTTTAGTACCCTATTATTTTAAATCTCCTTTTAATGAGTACCATCCAATTTGGTTTTCCATGCTATGAATCCCTGACATTTTCATGAAAGCTCTATTGGATCCCAAGGCACATCTGGATGCTTTATAACTGGAACTGGAGCTATTCAGCCTTTACCTAACTAATCCATTAATTTCTTTGGTTCATTATTCGGGCCAGTAAATAGTTTACTTGGACACATTGCCAGAGGCTATGGAATGCATACTACTTTTAAATACAGATGCTCATTCGACTGCTACTGTCTTGGGATGGCTGATATACTTATTTTGGTAGTACTGTAGTGTAAACAGACTCTATTCAGCACAAATTACTATGGAAAAACTAATGAGAAAATTGGGCAAGATGTTTTGGCAAGTTTCAAAGTTAAGTATATATAATGCTTTGTGAAATGATTTATTTTGTGCTAGCCTGGGACAAGTTGAGCTGTGTATGGTTGAGACCATGAAAAAGCAGGGAGAGGACATCTGGGGTCAAGGTTCAGAGTAGTAAAGAAGACTATTAATGCATGCAGTGATAGTATAAACAGGGTGCTGAAGGGAAGCAGACATATATGAATGCTGGAAATGTGAATCTTCTACCCCTCTTGTACTGAGTGAAATTAAATAACTACATGTTCATACTAAATTCTTTTTGATAAATAAAACATTATTAAAGCAAACTTCCTTCAGATTGAAATCAGTATTGTTGTTAGTGAGGTAGTAACCATTTTTATTTTAAGAAAATTGTCTTGAGGGCTTGTAGCAGGCACAATACTTTCCTCCTCCTCCTCCTCCTCCTCCTCCTCCTCCTCCTCTTCTTCTTCTTCTTCTTCTTCTTCTTCTTCTTCTTCTTCTTCTTCTTCTTCTTCTTCTTCTTCTTCTTCTTCTTCTTCTTCTTCTTCTTCTTCTTCTTCTTCTTCTTCTTTGATGTTAAATTATATTTTCAAGAATGTGAGATGTATCTATTTTTTCTTCTATTTTATTTAACACAATAAAATAATTTGAGAAAATGGAGTGCAACAATGAAAACAGCTATCATTCAGTGTGTATTAGAGTTAATCTCTGGAAAAAAATACATGTGCCCATCAGCAGAGACAGCTCAGGCAGTTGAACAGAACTTTGTTAGGAAATTTTACCTCCTAGAACTGGTTGACAAGCTCAGATTCAGCACAGTTGCCATGTTTGTCTTAAAATATATAAATCTTTTTTAAATGCTATGAGTTATGAGTGCTTATTCAGAGAAATAAACAGCATCTTTGACAGAACAAGTCTTTGAAAACATTTTCTAGATCTGTTTAAACTAGAATGAGATGTACAGAAGAGATAGCCTTTCAATAATGACATCATCATTAAATACACAACAAACGCATATTCTGTTGGCTTCATGCCATGCTACTTCCTTATGCTCTAAGAATACAATACTTTCTTCTTTTCTAAAACATCCATGGTTAAGAAAATGGTCAAGCTGTCTTTGATGCAAAGTTCTTAATAACTTCTAGGCAAATGGGAAATCTTAAGCATTGGGCAAAGAAAGCTAAATTTTTGTGGCATTAGTTTGAACACTGAATACTGAGGCTTCAGCCTCAGTTTTATCCCAGCATTTATTGTTCTAATATTGTCTCCTTCCTTTATGCTAGGGGTCTTCAAACTTGCCTAGCTGAGGAATTCTGGGAGTTGAAGTCCACAAGTCATAAAAGGGCCAAGTTTGAAGACCCCTGCTTTATGCCATAAAAAGTTGTGCTATCCCAATATAAAAGTGCAGCTGTTTAATTACTAATTAATTACACTTAATGATTATTTTGAAGAGAAAATGTAATACTTCCAAATGACTAGAAGAAAAACCCCTGGTTTGCTCAAAATCCAGTGCAATAACATTGGACATCTAAGGGAATTTATTATTTTTAAATTTAAAAAATTACTTGTTTTTTCCCTCTTTGTACCTACAAAGGTCAGAATAGTGCAGACAATGCATCCCTGTGACACTTTATGGAAGCAGAAGTTAAAATTCGGATAAGCCAGATAGAAAGTGTATTGGAGTTTTTGAACATGTATACTATATTAGAGAAGATTCCTGAGAATACCATGGACAGTCAAGAAAACAAACAAATAATTCAACAAACAAATAAATTATACTTCTCACTTGAGGCATACATGACCAGACACAAATTATTTCAGATATTAAGTGAAGAACTACGTAGGACAAGTAGAAGGAAAGAGAAGAGAATGACCATCAACAAGGTGGATGGACTTAGTGGTGATAAGTTCACTGTTGGAAGACCTGCAGGACCAGGTTGGGGACAAATTACATGGAGAAAATCTAAGTGGCTGCTGACTTGATTGCACATAATCAACCAACCAACCAGCCAATTAATTTTCCTCTGTAAGATCTTTTTGCAAACTTGACAAACAATGGAGTAATTTATGTGATGTTATCTGAAAAAAAAATTAAATGCAGTGTATTTCATAATATTTACATTAAAGTATGCATGCATAATTTATTCCGCTAGAATATGATTTTTGATGTATTGAGCACAATTGCTCTGACTTTACTGATCTCAGAAAATTTCTTTTCTTGGCTAGTAATGATGGAAGAGGATAACTGTAACTGCTTATGTGTTCTCTATATTCAGCAGAAACTCATGAATTAACGAAGCAGCAAGGAGTTGTTTCAGCTTAACGAATATGCACATATCAGCAGAAATGTTGAAAGTTTTGGATCCTAAACCTATACTAAGAGATTTTAAAATGCAGGTTTCTTTTTACATGGCATATCCACTAATATAATCAACCATGGGAAAATTTCCTGTACCAGTGCTGTCTCATTTTAGTGGCATGTGTTCTTATGAAAACTTTCCATGGAAATGTCTTTAAAGAAAAGTATATAACGAAATTGCTAACAGCATTATCCAGGCTCTGTATGAATGGCTTTGGTGACCTTTTAATATAGAAAACTAGGGTAGTCATAATTCAAATGGCCCATCCGTTGGTTTGGAATTATATGATATCAGTTGCTTTTGAGACCTGAATTTTGATAGTGTTTTTTTGTTTAACAGCTCTGCTGAGAACTTTTTTTTTTTAAAAAAAAACAGCAGATCAAAGTTGGTATTTTCTCTGCAACATTTCAGCCTTGCAGAACTCATGAGCAGTCTGTTTTTCTCTTTAGCAGGAATTCTTGAATCCTCCTGACTCCCAGCCTCTCAGCTCTCCACTCATCCAGTATTATATTTGCCTGTCTGCATTGTAGACTTCTCTGATGGTAGCTGCGGTAACACCTGGTCACAATACTGTTGATAACCCAACTCATGGGAGACATTTATTCAATATGGAATAACTATAAGGGGATTTAATAGAATATTTGATGTATTCCTTTACTGATCAGCTGGAGGAAGCATTAATTAATTCTTGGTGATCACTACACAAAGATAAATGATAAGGAGCCCTAATGGTGCAGTGGTTAGAATGCAGCATTGCAGAGTGGCCACAGACTGGAGTTTGATCAAGGTTGACTCATCCTTCCATCCTTCCGAGGTTGGTAAAATAAGGACCGAGTTTGTTGGGGGGTAATATTCTGACACTGTAAACTGTCCAGAGAGTGCTGTAAAGCACTATAGGGCTGTATATAAGTCTAAGAGCAATTGCTAATGCTATAAATGAGAGATGACTACAATGGCTTTGCATGGCTTATTTTTTCTTTTAAATACCATGTCATCATAATTACCCAGTTAGGCTGAAGTTAGGTTCCCTAACTTTTCAAGTTGATTTAGAAAGAACCATGATGCTACCAAGTTATGCCTTTCACGTTTATTTCCTGTAAAATAAAAATAAATTGGGAAAAACAGCAGTCTCCCTCCCTGTTAAAGGACAAAACACAAGATTGCGTGATCCCGCTAAGACAAAGCTGAGCCACCAAGCTAACTTTATTCTTTTCTGAGCTGCATACCATGTTTCCCTGAAAGTTAGACCCAGCCCAATAGCAAGCCCTAGCTTGATTTTGGGGGGTTGGCCTAATATAAGCCCTACTCCAAAACTAAGCCCTATTTTGGGGGTGAGGCGTACCCCTAAAATCAAGCTGGGGGGATAAGGGGGTAGGGCTTACCAGGAGGATCACCACATCCAGGCCTCCCACGCCCCCACACCTGTCGTGCCGCTACTTGACTTCTGCAGCCGCTTGCCGCCTCTTGTGGCCGGCCACCATATGGCACATTGCACCATTGCCGCTCCTCCTGGCACAATGTTGCATGGCACTTTGGGCTGTTTCTACTGCTTGCGCAGTGCTTCAGGCCGCTTCTGTTGCTTGCGCACTTCTGGCTGCTTCCATTGCTCACCACAGAGGCCACGTGGTGTTTCAGGCTGTTTCCACTGCGGAAACGGCCCAAAGAGCCACACAGCATCCTGCTGCAAAGTACCATGCGGTGTCCTGCTAGGAGGAGTGGCAATGGCGCAATGTGCCATATGGCGTCTGGCCGCAAGCTGGCTGTGGAGATCCTAAGATAAGACATTCTCTGAAATTAAGACCTAGTGCCTCTTTTGGAGGCAAAAAAATATATAAGACCTGGTCTTAATTTTGGGGAAACACGATAGTTCTATCAGTCTCACTTCCTTCTGTTAATCCGCCACCTATAGATTTCGTATATCTGTATTCTAATTTAGTTGCATCTGTGTTTTAATTATGGTTCATATGTACTAATTGAATATAAATGTTGTGCACTAAATGAGTTTCCGCTGGTGCCATATGGTTCAAAGGCTGAATCATGCGGCATTTCTCAGAATGAGCAATTGTTCCAGTGATTCTTAATTAAGCCTGTCTCTGCTGAAGCACAATAACAATAGCCACAATAACCAGGGCTAATTTATGTTCCAGCTAAAAATGCATGCTGACATCTTGTCATGGAAAGAAGTTCTAAGAAATAGGAAGTGGTGAATTTGGGCACATGGCTTGGCAAACTGGAAACCAAATCTTACAAATCATGTTTCTGTCTAAACCAGCCTGAAAAGTTAGGAGCCTAAATTTCAGCCTAACTAGATAATTATGGTGATATGGTATTTAAAAGGAAAATGTAAGCATTTAAAGCCAATGGAGTCAGCCCTCATTCATCTTCATGTAGTGATCACTTACAATATGAACAGAAGTATTGCCTTTCTCAGGAACATCATTTTTCCTAGAGCTAAAGTAGCAAGATCCTACCTCCATGAATTTATTTGCAAAATTTATTAACCACCCATCTTATCACAGGGCAGATACCTTTGAGAAATAGAGTCCATTGGTTTTTATAGGGGTATGATAGCTTTAATTCTATGGTGATTCTAAAATCCATTTTGTTTGGGGAAAAAAGTAAAATCCAAATGAATTGTGCACTGAGGGAGAAACTCTGATAGTGAAAATGAAAACAGTTATTCTATTTAGTCTATTTCTTCAGATTATGGTTTAGTGTGGTGTAGAGGTTGGCAAAAGGAAGAACAATTGCAAAGATTAGCAGGCCTCTTGGACCATAAGAAAGGCTGAGTGCGAAAGAATTGAGGCCTTTGAACTATGGTGCTGGAGAAGACTCTTGCGAATCCCCTGGACTGCAAGGTGATCAAACCGGTCAGTCCTAGAGGAAATCAACCCTGACTACTCTTTAGAAGGCCAGATCCTGAAGTTGAAACTCAAGTACTTTGGCCACCTAATGAGAAGGAAGGACTCAGTGGAGAAGAGCCTAATGCTGGGAAAGATTGAGTGCAATAGAAGAAGGGGACGACAGAGAATGAGGTGGCTGGATGGAATCACTGAAGCAGTAGGCGTGAGCTTAAATGGACTCCAAAAGATGGTAGAGGACAGGAAGGCCTGGAGGAATGTTGTCCATGGGGTCGCGATGGGTTGGACATGACTTCACAACTGACAACAACAAGTAGGCCTCTCTGCTGAGGA
The DNA here is from genome assembly GCF_001527695.2 of Protobothrops mucrosquamatus. NCBI lineage: Eukaryota > Metazoa > Chordata > Lepidosauria > Squamata > Viperidae > Protobothrops > Protobothrops mucrosquamatus. Next base: position 112,622 of record NW_015386677.1, on the reverse strand, counting down.
AAGGACACTAGCTGAATTTTACCAATGCTTGCTAAATTTAAAAAAACCCTCAGAAACAATAATGTTAAAGGTCTTTTTATTCCTATTTCTTTGGAAAAGTTGAATTTCTATTGAATTAATTTGCAGTTTACTAAATTATATTTTTAACTGAAATAAAAACCTATTGAGTCACATTTGTCTCCCACTCCCCACCCAAAAATGAAAAATCTGATACAGCTGTAGAACTTCTAAGGAATTATTTTAATTGGTCAATCTGATTATAAATGACTTTCTTTTGCATTTTCCTTTGGAAGAAATGGCCTGCAAAGCAGCTATACTTAGCTTCAAATAAACACGTTGCCAAATACTCATTGTGAAAGAACTTTTCATGTCTGCATTGCATCAAGCATTGCTGGGAAACTTTTTCAAAGCTTAAACTGTCCTTGGGAATAACAGACAAAAAAATCCTTGGTGTAAAATCTACATTCCACATAGAGACTGTCAATTACAAAATATTAATGAAATGCTTTAATAGAAAACTAAGACTATAAACTTTCAGAATTCTGCTTCATCCACTGAGAATATTCTTCCCTTCTCCTGCATTTTTGGAACATCAGAGATGACCACAAGGTAGATATTTTATCAAGAGATATCCAAATTCTTACTGGACTCTTATGCTATTCTTTGACCATAATAAAGGTTTGATTGATTGAATACTGGACCTTGGGCTTGTGTACCATAAGCTTCTAGGGGAAATTGTTGTAATATGTGCTGCACTATCTCCCTTGCCAATTCAGTCATTGGACATGGAATGAAGCTGTCCATCCAAAGCTGCCACTGAATTTTTCTAGACAAAAAGATGCTTAGGAAAGCTTCCTATCCTATTTGAACTGTGTTTGTGCCTTCCTTGAAGTGCTTTGAATTCTTTGGTGCTATATTTGAATTCCTAGCTTGTTCTTTATTATCTGTCCTGACTTGCTCTTTTGTTCTAATTCTTGGTTTCACCCCACAGCTCCTGGTTCCTGGCGTATTGTAGACTATTGCCTATCATACAGCCCTAACATCATGCTTTGAAAAAGTTCATCTTTTCCATGTAAGATGTCTGAATTTTGAATCATTAATATCCCTATAAAAGCCATCCATATGGGCAGTTCCTAAATTGCATTTCTAAACATACTTACAAGGCCAATGTTTTTATATAACCCATGGAGATTTGAGAATACCCTTGCAATAAAACATTTAGTACCATACTCTAGGAATACTATTATGTTATATTATTATGTTTATTTATTCATGTATACATTGTTGATCGTTATATCAAACTACATTTGAGTTAATGCTCAAAGCCTGCTCATCCCAAAGGATTGCTCTAGAATATAAAATACTATGAAAATTGAAAAAGGCTGGAGATAAATGATGGATTCAGATACTTGACCTACTTGAATCTTGGTCAAAAGGAAAGTTAGAAGAACTAATAATATTCTTGTGCCCAGTTTCAGAAAAAAATAATTGTCTTTAGTTTTGTTCCTTTGGATTTTGGTGAAGTTCATTTTCTTGTGAATAAGTTTTCAGTTTTAACTGCCTCTTATTTCACAACAATAAATCAGAGACTGTGAGGAGGGATCAGTGATTCCCGACCTTAGATGACTATTATGTAAACATAAAAGCCAACTGGGTAACTTTGGGCCAGTTATTCTCTCTCAGCCCAATTCACCTCACAGAGTTGTTGTAGGGAAAACAGGAGGAGAAATGTATGTTGGATCTGTTCATCACCTGGAGTTATCTGTAACATAATAAAAGTGAGACACAAATAAATAGTTGTATATATTGCACAAAAGCCACTCTGGCCAGGGGACCACCAATTCCAGCCTCAACTCTCACACAGTGGGAGAAATATGTGGCTGGGTTCATATGTTGCACTAAGCTATAATTTATTTAAGATGGTTTTCAATAACCATAACATTGATTTGCAAAACAGGCTAGCCCAGACCAAGCAAATATTACACTATAGCGCTTTATGTGAATCCAATTCTAGTCTTAACTAGAAATAATTATATTTCTCAGGGAAGCATCATCCACAGTTTGACAATCAAAAGAACAGGTCAAAGTTAACCAAAAGTCATAGATACTATCAGATGTGTACATTTGATTGCGTACATATTCAGAAACACCAACAGGTAAAAAAAACCCCATTTAATATTTTGTTGGTCTCAATTTGTTTGAATGTGGATCTGGCTTCTATCACTGTAGGACTAGACAGTTGAATCCAAAAATTCTGAGAATTATGGCACCACGGGGACATTACAGATTAATAAAAAACACATTTTTTTTCTATTTATTCATTGGCAACAAGAGAAAGTATGACTCTTTTATAAGCCCTGCAACTTACAGGGGATGCTTGCATCAGCAAGAACACAGAGTTATCCTAATGATTTTTATTTATATCACAGGTAAGTGCAACTGATGGAATATATATAGCTAAAATATGCTACACGTAGGATATTTGGGCAATCTGAAGGCCAATGGCCACATGTGACCTCCATGTCCCCTTTTAATAATTCCCGGAGGCATTTCCGTCCACTCTTATTGAAACATTGGCTCATTGGCTCCCATGCAATTTGGGACAGGAAATGTGTAAACTATAGAAAATAGCTACCAATGATTTAGAAAATAAAATGATTTGTGAAATAATTCTGATGAGTGGATGAGGCTATTACACACTCTATGTGTTCCTTAGTTGACTACTGGCTCCTATACTCATTGTTGCCCAATTCCCATCTTTCACACTTTTCTTTATACCAAATGTTATCATATATCATTTTGTCTCCTTTCAACTCCTAACAATCATTAAATTTTTTTGGTCCTTTAATGTCACAGTAACACACAAAAAATACTTAAGGTCAAATTTTTCATGACCCAGGCAAGATGAATTTGTCTTGTGATAATTTTTCATACCATTATACAGTGGTGGGATTCAAATATGTGAACAACCGGTTCTCTGTGTGGATGCCACTTCTGGAAGTCCATTCTGGGCCTGGGCAACAAAAAATTAGCTACGGTTCTGCCAAAGTGGTGCAAACTGGCTGAATCCCACCACATCCATTATAGTCATGGTATAGTAATGAAGTAATGGCAATGGTGTAGTAATGAAGGGAGACTCTGCTTGTTACTATTGGAGAAACCATGGTCCTCATTAAAGATGACTACAAACAAAAGGGGCTGTAGCCAGTAATTGATACTACTGATTGTGCATTAAACCTCAAAAACAATCAAGGATTACTAATTTTTTTTCTCCAGAGATGATGATGATGATGATGATGATGATGATGATGATGATGATGATGATGATGATGATGATCATCATCATCATCATCATCATCATCATCATCATCATCATCATAATAATACATCCTGATGACCAGAGCAGTAACCCAAAAGGAAATGGAAAGGAAAACAATATGCCAGATGAATGGTTTGTTTGGTCTTTATTGCTCTTGGACAGATATTACCAATATTATAGATAATTGCAAATATTATGGAGGAAATAGTTATTGCTTGGAGACAGCTAAATGAAGAGAAGGACGAGGGGGGACATGATAGCAGTATTCCAATATCTCAGGGGCTGCCACAAAAAAGAAGGAGTTCAAACTATTCTCCAAAGCACATGAAGGCAGGAGAAGAAGCAGTGGATGGAAACTAATCAAGGAGAGAAGCAACCTAGAACTAAGGAGAAACTTCCTGACAGTTAGAACAATTAACCAGTGGAACAACCTGCCTCCAGAAGTGGTGAATGCTCCAACACTGGAAGTTTTTAAGAAGAGACTGGACAGCCATTTGTCTGAATTGGTATAGGGTTTCCTGCCTGAGCAGGGGGTTGGACTAGATGATCTCCAAGGTCCCTTCCAAATTTTTTATTATTATTATTATTATTATTATTATTATTATTATTATTATTATTATTATTATTATTATTATTATTATTATTATTATTATTATTATTATTATTATTAACTCTGAGACTACAGAAAATGCACAAAGAAATATTTGTGGTACAACCATATACAATAAGAACTCAATTAGTAACAACAAAGCCCCATATCAAGGAAACGTCAACTTGTTTCAGCCATGTCACTTTGGATTCCTTCTTGGCAAATGATTTTAGAGGTTAACAGGATTCCTGACTGGAGATGGGATCTTTTCTGTGGTAGTCATCTTGTTAATGAATTCCCTATTAATAAAGTCTTCTGTGTGCTATACTCTCTTACTGTAGTTTTATGGCTGTATGATGTTATGAGACGTGGCATTTTTCATTGTGTTCTTCACTACAAAGGAAGGAAAGGAAAGGAAAGGAAGGAAGGAAAGAAGGAAGGAAGGAAGGAAGGAAGGATTGTATGTTTGTATGTTTATAAATAAAACTTGAACAACTAAAATCACGTATACAGTATTGCTATTATTGGAAATTTCTTATATTACTATGTTATTCACTCATGCTACTTATTCATGTATAGATCTAGACAGTGGTGGGATTCAAATATGTGAACAACTGGTTCTCTGTGTAGATGCTGCTTCCGGAAGTCCATTCTGGGCCTGGGCAACAAAAACTTAGCTACCGGTTCTGCTGAACTGGTGCGAACTGGCTGAATCCCACCACTGGATCTAGATCAATACTCTAGTTCTTGTTTCTGATGTCATATATTTTGTTGCCCCCATTACTAATATCTGTAGGGGTAGACATCTGAAAAGTGACACATATGAGGAAGGCCTGTATATGATCAAATGAATTCAGATATTTTGTATTCAGCAATGTAAGGGACAAGTTAGCATGACACACAATGCAAGGACATGATAAAAAAGCAGATTTCCTAATCAATCCCATGTACAGAAGAAATGTATGGGAGTCAGTTCAATTTCTGTTGTGATCCTTTCCTATATATCCTTATTTGCTGAATATACTACACATGCAACCTTAGGGGCAGTGGTGGGATTCAAATATGTGAACAACTGGTTCTCTGTGTGGATGCCGTTTTCGAAAGTCCATTCTGGGCTTGGGCAACAGAAAATTAGCTACCTGTTCTGCCGAAGTGGTGCGAACTGGCTGAATCCCACCACTGCTTAGGGGAATAATAGAAATATAAAAGTTTGCATTATGTCAGTGTATATCTAGCTATGTTTTTCTAACAGTATACCCTTGGTACTCAGAATTGTTCCTTCATTCCAATTTTGTAGAGAAACCACATTTTGTGTAGGTAAAATATCAGCCAGCGTTAAGATTGATTAGTTGTGGCTGATAATATTATCAAAATTATTTGTAATGTGTTTCTCATAAGGCAAATCAGTACCGTTACTGCTTTTCAACTAAATGTTTATACCTTACATACAAGGCCCTAGAAAAATAAATGAATGAAAAAGTAAGGTTTTTGGTTTGGAAATGTACCTTTGGCTGCCAACTAATCCACAATTTGGAATGGACTGTAGTTATAGTTTCCAAATGCCATCAAAACAGCAGTATATATTCTGTCTATACTAATATTTGGGGAGTGAGACATCTATGAATTAAACAAATTAAAGTTTGTCTGTTATTTGTCATCTAGTTTCACATGGAAACTTAAGCAAATGTAATGGAATATTAAATATAGGATTTAGCACAAAGGGTCATTTCAAGCACAATCCTCCTAGCCCAGCCTACATATATTATTCATTATTCATTATTACTTGTATTTACTTACAAATTTACAAGCACTATTATTTGTATTTCTGGAACCTCAATGAAAGGATATCAGATAGTTAATAGTTGAGCTTAAAAGCCAAACTTACTATAATGCAATGGGTGGACCAGAGATGTTCAGAATTTCTCTAGCAACTGTTCTTCTCAAGGGTAGACATGCTTTTTTCATTATGATTTCAGAGGTCAACAGAGAAAGGCACCTCCACCCCCATGCCTGTAACAGGCTGCATCATTAATCTTCAGTCTAGTCATTAAAAGAGTCCACACCTTTACATTGTACTGCCAACAGATGCTTCTTATATTTCATGCTTTATGGTGTACATGACCTTAGGAGATACACGTTAGCTTATAAGATTCCTGTATCATGACATAGTTTAACTCTCACAAAGCCTTATGGAGCTTATGGAGCAGAATGTAACGCCAATATACAATCAGTGATTTTAATGAATTTTTTCAGTTTCAAACAATCCACTGTATTCTACCTAATATTTCAGCATACCCTTTGATTATAGATTTCCTTTTTTAAAGAACACTTAATGTTCAAGTTTATCTGAAATAAGTTCCATTGTAATATGTGTTTAGCTAAATATGCTAACTAATCAAATTTATTGTATTCCAGTCATTATACCTCCTGTATTTAGCCCTGAACAATGAATATAGTAACACACTAGATAGAGGATTTCAACATGTTGTTCTACAGCTACCTTTTTAAAATCTTGCACGAATCCATTTAGTTATGTAATGATAATAGAATTAGAGATTTAGAATCTAATTTTATAGCCCCTAGAATATTGTAATATCACAGGAAACTCAGAGTGGTCAGATTTTTTACTTTCCAAACGGTGGAGGTTGCTATAACCCCAGAAGAAGAATGTCTATGGAGATTCTCAATTATCCAGGTCATGGTTGTCCCAAAGGTACTTTTCTAAAAGGCAACTGGATTTCCTTGGTTTTTTTCCCCTTGAAAATGTTTCGCTTCTCATGCAAGAAGCTTCTTCTTGTTCAGAACTGAAGAAGCTTCCTGGATGAGAAGCGAAACATTTTCAAGGAAAAAACAAAACAAGGAAGTACAGTTGCCTTTTGAAAAAGCTCCTTTGGGATGCCCAGAAGAAGAAATGCAACAAAAATTTCATTTATCCACCATACGGTGAAGATGATGTTAGGAATTCCTAATGTTAGAAAAGCTTGAAAACAGATCCTGTATGGCAGGAACTGTATAAGAGAGGAATTGACGTTTTCAAACATGCTGAATTTTCATAGATTTCTTTCAGTACTTCATACATGGCAGAAAGAAAAAAAGGTCTGACTTTCATGTTACTCTAGATATACTCCTTCCTCTGTGGTGGAAAGAGTTGAAGAGAAACATAACTTCCCTCACTTTGGTTCTGATGCTCTGCAACTGACAAAAAATAGGAAAACTCAGAGCATTTTCTCCCAAAGGGAATGAGATGATAAATTACTTTTCAAACCAACTTTAAAAAACCAATAGTGGAACAATCCTAGTAATTAAGGCAAGTGAATAAGCAATATGGAACAATGCAAGCAAAAGGAATGAAGATTCTGAGTTAAATATTCAGTATAATATTTTAATTGGAATTAAAAATTCATTTTCTTTCTCTTTCTGGAATGAGTAAAGGTGTGGAAAGTAATATAAAAAAGAGGAATGAGCAAGACTCATTTGTATGGGCTGCCAAAAAATCCAGACAGGTGAAGTGAAAGCAAAGAGACAGACTGTTCTAGCTTACTGCTGTCATCTAGTGCTCATCTGAATTTCTGCACTCTCAAGAGGGTTGAGAGAACCCTTTTTCTGAATAAAAGAACTTATACACAGAAAGAGCTTTTAGAAATGTTTCCAATATAATCTCTTTTACGACTGTGTAGCTGTGAACAGATTAAATTATTCTAGCCCATCTTGGAGGACAAGAAATCCCTTGTGAATGGAAGAACTAGAGTCCTGGAGAAGAGAAGTATATAATGTCAAAGTATGGTAGAAAAATAATAATTTTAGTGTCAGGGGAGATACGGCAGCATTTGTTGAAGTTACTGACAATATCAAATGTCATTTCCCTTTTGGAAAGAATGTCAATACGAAGAATCCATTATGGTCTCTAATGCATTCTTGTGCCCGCAACAAAAATAGATTATTAACGAGTAATCATGGTTTCACCTCATCACCACCTGACCATACGTTGTCCTCATTATAATGTAGACTGATAATAATAATAATAATAATAATAATAATAATAATAATAATAATAATAATAATAATAATAATAATAATAATAATAATAATAATAAATAGTAATAGGCGTCTTGGGTGCAATCCCAAAAGAACGAGCACCACTTGAACACCATTGGCATTGACAAATTCGCCATTAGTCAATTGCAAAAGGCGGCCTTACTAGGAACTGCTTCCATCTTGCGACGATATCTGTAATACCATCAAACATCCACATCTGCCTATCCCAGGTCCTTGGTAAGGACTCGATCGGTAGACAAAATGCCAAATCCAATCTGAACATCTGGCTGACTGTGCGATGATCCATAATAATAATAAAGTTGGAAGGGACCTTGGAGGTCATCTAGTCCAACCCCCTGCTCAGGCAGGAAACCCTATACCACTTCAGACAAATGGCTGTCCAGTCTCTTCTTAAAAACTTCCAGTGTTGGAGCATTCACAGCTTCTGGAGGCAGGTTGTTCCACTGATTAATTGTTCTCACTGTCAGGAAATTTCTCCTTAGTTCTAGGTTGCTTCTCTCTTTGGTTCTCCATCTATCTACTTTTAATTTCTTCTGTCCAACTAGTAGTACAAAATTAATAAATGTAACTGCTAGGTTCATATCTATGCCTATATTTCTTCAGAATTTTATCATAATCCTAAAAATAAAATAAAAAAATAAGTTCACTTGAAATGCCAGCTCTTCTTCTTGATTTTTTTTTACACACCCTCCAAATAATTTCAAACCATGAAATTCAAATTGGCTATCTTTCCCTAAATAATACTTTAAGTGAGCAAAAACTGAAGCTGGTGCAATGAAATATAAAAGAAAAACAAAAAAAATGAAGCAAAGAGACAAGCTAACCCTCAAGAATGTTGTTTGAGTGATTCATTTAAATTGTTCAGTATTGTTTGATTTCAATATATATTTTGAAAATCCATTCCAAAAATGTCAAGTGTTAAAGCAAGTCAGGAAATCACATCCATTTGTTCTGCAGGGAGGCCATACTGTTTAAAGTATTTTGGGGGTTAAGGTGAAATATATTTTTATAAATACTCTTACAGGACTCTTTTCCCATGCACGCAGAGTTTTGGATCTCACCTCTGCTGAGACTGTCTTTCAATATTTTGTCAGATCAAATCATACCTAGCAGCCAAAAGAGTCTGGGTTTTTATGATAGGCATATGTAAAATAAAATTGATTACTACCCAACAAGCTAACATTTTCATTGTTCAACATGAAAATGTTGTTCCTAAGCTCTCTTATGTCAGTCTAAACTGAAATCGTGCTTTTGTTATTCATGGCACAATTCTCGTTGTTTATTATGTCTGGCCTTTAGAATGAATGAATATTGAATGGGTGAGTGAATGAATGGTAAATAAAGTGAGTAAATTAGCACCGCTTGGCTTCATGCTTCTACTCTCCAGCAAGCTGCCTTGGTCTGTAATGAGTTCCCAAAGCTTGCACTATCCCTTTTGATAGTATTCTAGGATATATTCCATGTATAGGGGAAGTATTTGGGGAAGATTGATTATAGATTCTCATGTGGCCCATTGACCATTGTACCTTTGCAATATGCAGTATGAGGCAATTTAAAAGCTCAGTAATTCCAATAACTCAGTGATTACAGGAAATATAGACTAGCTTTCCTAGCCTGATCACTTCCAGATGTATTTGAGTACAACTGTTGCCACCCAGACAGTGCAGTCATTAATATTCTTCTTTCAAGATACTAGGAAATGGAAATCTCCTACAGGTTTTGTATGGCTCATTTTTATCCAGAAGTATACTTAAACATACATCATAGTCTAAGCAGAAAAAGATCATACTTCTTCCATCTAGCCCCTATTTAGGGAACCACCATATTTTGTGTTTTATTCAGTGAGTGCTCTACCCAGTGTTGGGATTCAAATATGTGAACAACCGGTTCTCTGTGTGGATGCCCCTTCCGGAAGTCCATTCTGGGTCTGGGCAACAAAAAATTAGTTACCGGTACTGCCAAAGTGGTGCAAACTGGCTGAATCCCACCCCTGGCTCTACCTCTTTTACATAAGAAATTGAAAGAGAAAAAGCTGCTCTTGAATGACACATCTTTTTAGTTTCTTCCACAATTTCCCTTGAGGTTTTTCATTAAACTCACCAGGCAGATATTTTGCTTCTCTTTTGGAACTTCAAATCTAGCCCATGTTTACACTTCTAAAATTTTAAACTCCAATTTTTTTCAGAATACCTCTTTCCTGGATGAAGACACCATGGCTGACCATGAACTTGCAGTTTTGAGGCCTTCTTTTTTGGTATTTCCATTTTCGCTAGACTTTGGTCAGTAAAACTGTGCCACAGTCCAAGTGATACCCTTTATGCTGAACCTTTTAAAATCTTACTCTGACTTGAAGAACACCTTGCGGTTTCCTCCTGCAACCTGAATATAAAGGAAAGTCATAACTCTGTCTCAGCTTGACATGTTTTAGATTTCTCTTGCAGTTGTTTCTGCAAGCCAAAGCAATCCACCATCTAGTCTCCTTTGTCTCACTTTAGTTTCTGAGATAGCCTATGTATTCTTAAAAAATCTCCATTTCAAGAAAGGCTGTAATCTTATTTCAGTTGTTCCCCTAAATATCCTAAGAGGACTTTTTGCTAAATTCAGAATTAGAGTAATGAACTGACTATAAAACAGTTCAAAACTATCTCCTGGAATACTCAATCTATATTAGTTCAGTTACCACCAATAAATTCAGAAGGAATACCACTAGAAAAAGTTGAAAGGCTTATGCACCTCGGTTCCAATTTACATGAAAGTTGCGACATGACCGTTGAAGTAAAGACAAGGATAGAAAAAGCCCGAACAGCATTCTTCAAAATGAAAAAGGTCTTCTGCAGTCACGACATAAGCCTAAGACTGAAAATCAGGCTTCTCAGATGCTATATTTTTCTATCCTGCTCTATGGAGTAGAGAGTTGGTCTCTGACAGAAGGCCACCTGAAGAGACTAGAAGCATTTGAAATGTGGATTTACAGGCGGCTGTTACATATAAGCTGGGTTGACAAGATCAGAAATGAGGAGGTGATAAGCCGCCTGGGAAAGCCAAGGGAAATCATCAAAACAATTAAAAAACGAAAATTAGAATATTTTGGACATGTGATGTGACACCCAGAAAAATATGGCACACTCCATTTAATCCTCCAGGGAAAGATTGAAGGCAAATGAGGTCCAGGCCGAAGAAGAACATTGTGGCTTCAAAATCTGGGGGATTGGTTTGGACAAAACTCAGCAGCACTTTTTCGTGCAGCTGCTGATAACAACAGGATCGCCAACATGATCGCCAATGTCCAATAACGGATATGGCACAAGAAGAAGAAGAAGAAGATATTAGTTCAGAGTCATTCATGATCTGAAGATTTGTACTTCTGAAATAGCAGTGTTTCTGCAGCCATAGGTGGAGATACTGTATGTACCTGAGCATGTATAATAATGGGATACTTTGCAAATAGTCTCATTCTATTTTATTATTTAAAAATAAATTATGAGAGTCAAAATGTAAAAGCCTTATGCTCTTTTTCAATTTTTATGTAAAAGAGTTATAAAACCTCAGTACCCCTGGGTACTTTTTCACTTGCTCAAGTCAAAAGGTTAGACTTGGAACTCATACTATTTATATTATTCCAAATGTAAGAAGAACTTTGTTGTGACTGGGGATTGTGATGAAGAAGGATCTCCATTTGGATGAAAAATGCTATTTGTGTTCAAGCTTACCCTAAGCCTGCTTTATATCTTTATTTAGAAACATTACATTGGAAAACTATGGACTTGCTTTTGTAAACAAATGTGCTTAAGATGATGTTTCAATTTTCTTCAATGGAATACTCACAATAGCATCATAGAAGAAACATCCATGTTAGGGAATTAACACTTCTAAACTGAACAATGGTCAGTATGGTGTAAGAGTTAATGTGTTGGATTTTAATCACTGAAACCAGGTTTGGTCCACCCTTAACTCATTTTGGGACAAATCACACTCTCCCAACCCAACCAATCACACTGGGTTTATTGATTCATCAAATTTAGAGACCATCCATCTCACTTTTAGAGTGACTCTGGTCGCTGTACAATTATAATAGTTTTATATGGTTTTTACGTTTCTATCTCAGTAAAACGAGCCTGGCAAAACAAGGACGAAATAAATTAAAAGATAGAAAGGCAGGGGTGCTTCAAGGTGTTAACCAACCACAAGGTGGTTGTGTGGTCCTCTTTGAGTCCCTTATGAGTTGGCATACCCAAATCTTCAAACTCTTTCAAAAGGCAAGGAAAGCACGAATACAGTTCTGAACATAAAATTATGGAAATTCTCCAAGGAGTTCTTGGAGGAAAGGCAGAATATAACTCTGATGAATAATAAGGGTAATAACAATAATGAAATAGCTGATGCTTCCACAGTACTACCATTTCCTACCATGACATATATAATTTATAACAACAGCAAAAACAAAAGAAGTGTTTGACTAAAACTTCACTTTGGAACTTACAGAGGGACATTAGATGACAGTATAATGTTGCTAAATGTTCTTTTGCTAAAACAAGACCTAGATTGTACAAATGTAAAAGATTATACATACAGTATGTAAAAGAAATAAATGAAACGATGATGTCTAGACTCTTTTTCCCACATGACTCCAGCACAGAAACTTCTGACCAGCACTGTCCGAGCTTGCATAATTTATACATCTGCAGTATATTTTCTCTGTATACAAGCCAAGTTCCTACAGTTGTCTTGCCAAGGAACTTTCCCACTCATTTTTCACTGGATCAGGGTATGTTTGTAGGCTGACTTCCTTTTTGACCAAAACCCAGGAAATAAGAGCTGATTTGTTAGACACTGTATTTTCCATTAAGAAACCAACATAAAAAAAAAATATTTTAACATACACATTATTAGTTGTACCCCCTTATTATTGGAGTTATTCATTTTAATTAACTATCGGTATTTGCTTTCCTTCCAATGATTTACCTTCCAGTATGGGATGCTAGGAAGGTTAGAAACCACTATAGAAATTGGTATATGAGAAAAGAAAAAAAAGCACAGTCATTGCTCACTAAAGAGCAAGAATCTGACAATCCATCCAGAATTACACATTTTCCCCTTATTTTTTACTGGGGAATGGCAAAAAAAAAATCTTTTTCTGATAAATGCAATAAGAATAGTTGTTCAACCAACTGGTAGTTCTAATATGATACCAGTTACGTAGCTCTTGATAACTCCTTCACTACAGTAACCCTTCTTTTTTAGGATTGTGTTAAAGTCTTTGAAGAAGATCCTGCTCTTTAAGGCCTTGTTTTTAGAAGTGAAACTTCTGAATCTGCAACGCTTTCCCAGTTCAGTAATATTTCATTATTGATGTCCTCCTTTCTCAGTTTTTTTACTTACTCAGCTTTCACCTTGGAGTACAGTATATGGAATAGCAAACATAATGTTAATAACAACAGCAAAAGATAACAATGCATAATTTATGTATGCATTTATATGCATCCACTATATTCCTCTCTTTGTCTTTTGTATGCTTTGTCTTTTTCTGTTGTTTCTACAATTGAAAGCAGCAAAATAACCAGACAGGCTTCCCAAATTTCATTAACCAATCTGAAATTCTTATTCCCCTAGCTAAAAATAAAAGGCAAATATTTATATAGATTTATTAGTAAAGGATAGAAACAAATATTAATATTGTGAAGTATGAATAAGTGGAAGAACTCACTGGAGAAGAGCATAATGCTGGGAAAGATTGAGGGCAATAGAAGAAGGGGACGACAGAGAATGAGGTGGCTGGATGGAGTCACTGAAGCAGTAGGTGTGAGCTTAAATGGACTCCAGAAGATGGTAGAGGACAGGAAGGCCTGGAAGAACGTTGTCCATGGGGTCACGATGGGTCGGACACGACTTCGGAACTAACAACAAATGAATAAGTGTGCTTTTTGGGGATCCTATATTCCTGTATTGAAAGATAGCCCTGGGATTTTTTTTGATGCTCGATCACCCAAATACTATAATACAAATACATTTTCAGTACTGAAATTGTTTGCCTTAGTCTCTCTGAAATTTTTTGTTAAGGTTTATATGTGGTGAGATTGTGTGAACAGAAGATAGGTAGGTAAATAGGTAGATTAGATAGAAGATAGACAGACAGATAGATACAGACAGACAGACAGATGAGATGACTCAGCCACTTTTATTACAGGATAATATTGCCAAATGAATGCAAATAATCACAGAAATGAAAAGAAAATATTTGAGATGAAAGAAGGCAGGCAAAAAGGATTGTCATAAACCAACCAATTCTACTGTTCACAGAGCAGATGTCTTGGCCAAAGGGCTGTTGTAGTCATGTTTTTTATTTATAGATCAACAAAGTAATGCTGCTAAGGAACTGATTAACTTCTATTAAGCTATTTTTCAGGGAAAAACAAGGTTTCATCACCTGGGAGAAATGATTTACTATCAAAAATCATGTTACAAAACCAAGACTGGAGGCAGGAGAAAAGAGGAAAATGAACCGAAATGTGCAAATTTACTGCTAGTTCTAGTTTTCCAGGATTTGTGGCACCTGACGACTCTTTCACTTTGAGCCAACCTTGGGCAGAATGACAGCCAAATAATGTATCCCCATCCGATCAAACCATCTGTGAACAATTGCATGAAAATTGGATTGGCCAGTGTTATATCAAGCAGATGTAAATTCCATGGATGTTTGCCAAACCTCTGCTATGATTTAGAGCTTCTGGTTTAAATTCTTCTGAACACTAGGATTATTTTTGAAACCCAAGGGATTGCAGTACGTTTAAAAAACCCAAACAAACCACAAACCAGGTAGTATTCTTATTACGTAACCATTCCAATGAGCTTTTCGAAACATTTGGCCAACACGGAGCAATGCATTTGCAAGTATAATGGATTAGCAAAGATGCCAATCAATGTATAGATGATGACAGATGGAACCATCATATTACAAGAACAACTGCCTTGCCATGTATTGGCACACGTCCTATGCACAATAGTTTCCCATTTGAGACACGACTTGGCAATCATTGTTGGATGAGTTGTATTCAGTCTTTTAGAAGGTACATATGTGTGTTAGCAAAACTAGATGGGGTTGATAGGGTAAAATTATAAGGGTAAAAAACCTGAAAGTTTGTCCAAAGCAAACAGATGGCTATTATATTGGGGACTTTATCATCTCTTTATACCTATGAATTTTTTTAAAATTCAGAAAATTTCTGAATTTCTGAAACTTTTTGAAAAAGAAGCTTTGGCAGATGTGGGGCATGTACACTAAATTCCCTATTTACATGTATATGGGAAAGGATTATAATTAGTGTTCTAATTTTCTTATATATTTGTAAATGCTTATAAACTCTGTTTTAGGGTTTCCTCAGTCTCAATATTTCCACATTCAGATGATGATTAGTATAGCAGAGTTTCTAAGGCACAGGCTAGCTACTTCAGAGAAATCTATATCTTATATAAAATCTTTTCTCAGTCATGTCCTCTGGTTGTGCTGGACTATGTTTCATGTTCAGCAGATATTAAACAACAGATCTCTACTTGTCCACCCTAGACGAGTTCAGATCACCAGGACCAGATGGATTACATCCCAAGGTTCTGAAGGAACTGGCAGATGTGATCTCAGAACCACTGAACTATATCTTTCAAACATCCTGAAGCACTGGGGAACTACCAGAGGACTGGAAAAGAGCTGATACATTTCCCATCTTCAAAAAAGGGGAAAAAATGGATCCAGGAAACTACAGACCTATCAGCCTGACCTCAATACCTGGGAAGATTCTGGAAAAGACAATCAAGCAACAAATCAGCAAACACCTAGAGGCAAATAAAGTCATTACCAAAAGCCAACATGGGTATTATTATTATTATTATTATTATTATTATTATTATTATTATTATTATTATTATTATTATTATTATTATTATTGTTGTTGTTGTTGTTGTTGTTGTTGTTGTTATGGTTGTTGTTGTTACTGCTGTTATTATTGTTGTTGTTGTTGTTGTTGTTATTATTATTATTATTATTATTATTATTATTATTATTATTATTATTATTCACTTAAGATTGTTCTGCTTGTGAACATGGATTCCAAGTTATCCAAAAGATTCAAGTGCAATTGAATGTGTGGATGACCTTGGGGAAGATTGGGGGGAATATTGTCTAGGAAACAATCAGACAAGAGAGGCAGGAGTCCCCAGAGGGTTAATGGTCAGAGAAAGAAACACAAAGGAATTGCCCTAATGGATCAAGCACTTAAAAGTGGCAACAGCAAGCTTGTATTTTCAGACTTGCAACATTCTATTAATGCAGCCTTACAATAAAGTAGAATTAGTTCATCTAGTCCTGTCTCCTGTAAGGTTTACTTGGCAGGACTGACATCAGGACACTGGAGTTTGCCTTGATAGATTCTCAACAAGAGAACCATCAATCTAGAGCAGGTTAAATCCATTTTCCTTCCTTCTCTTTCCCTGCACTTTTACCAGGGGCTCAGTCAAGCAGAGTTTCTGACATGTGCACACAGGCTAAAATGATTTAATGCTAGAGACAGTTACAGTGAATCATTTTTATTTATATACATGTTAAATATTATTTGACTAAACACGTTTTCAAAAAAAAATAAAGAGCACTGCTTTTATTCTATTTTTAACTCTAGAATTTAAATGAAAGATGGAATCGCTGCATTTTCTTGTTATTACCAAACTGAAGAGTGTATTTATACAATTCAGTACAGCAGCTCCAAGAAAATAGCCCTTAGCTAATGAACAAATGCTTCAAAGTCTGGCAGCAGCTGTGCTTGCTGGTTACCTGACAGCCAGCCTCCTCTGAATGCAGCTTCTCAGGCAGCAGTTCCTCTGGCCACCCTGGAACTGGCTGCTCATTGTTGATCTCCTTATCTGACCTTGCCATGACACAGGCTGACATTAAGTGAGACATCACTTAACAGCAGCAACTGCCAATTTTGCTGCTGGCTTCTCCACTGACTCTGTGAAGAGCACAAATGGTAGACAGGATGCTGAGACTGTCATAATACCTGTTGAAATAGTGTCAACTCAGTGTCAAATAGACTCAGTCCCAAAAACAAAAACAAAACAAAACCCAAAGACCAAACAAACAAAAAATAAGCACAGTCTTAGTTAAAATTAAATTATATCATTTTTTCAGAATCAAAAGCTTTGGTCAGCTTGAAATACCACCCCTCCCCCCATTATATTAGTTTCAAACACCTCAAAATATGAAGCATGTAGCCTTATTCATGGCTGGGAGGCCTTTGCACGAATTGCATTCGTTTCTGGACTTTGTTCACGATCACTCAAACCTTAATTAACTCCCATTTGGATTGTACAACATGTTCTACGTGGGGTTGCTCTTGAAGATCATTTGGAAGCTGCTGCAGTTCAGAATGTGGCAGCACCCAGTTTTGGATGCCTTACAGTTCACTCAAGTTGCACTGCCGTGTAAACTTCTTCTGGTGTCCAGTTGCAATTCAAAATGGTGGATAACCTTTGAAATGTGCATGGAAAAGACTCAGATTATTTGCAGGACCACCTTTCCCATAGAACATCTGCCTGTCCTAGTAGACTAGATAGGAGAGGCATGCTTCAGGTTCTTCTCTTAAATGTTATCTTCTGGGAACTTGGGAGGTGAATCGTCTGGCTAGCCAACTCTGCCCTTTGGTATAGCTTCTTATTCTGAGATTCGAGTGATTCCTACTCTTTTAGACTTCCAAATGCTGTGCAGATTTGGGGCTTGAGCTGGGACCCTGTTTACTTTGGTAACTGGTGGTAAATGTGGTTTTGCTTTTATAAATAAATTAAGTCTAGTATGTGTGTAAAGTCATGGTTTTGCTTTTATAAACAAACAAATAAAATCTTAGATGTGTGCAAAAAACACTAGTTCTGCTTTATCAGCCTGCACTCTTTACCAACTTCAACCAGTACGGTTTTGCAGAAATGATATTTTTTTCCCTAGAAATGTTAACAGAAACGCTTGCAGTGAGATGGGTGCAACTTAATTTAATAACTAATAAATAACATCTAGCACAGAGGTCTTCAACTTGGCGCTTTTATGACTTGTGGACTTCAACTCCCAGAATTCCTCAGCCAGCATGCCTGGTTGCAGATTTCAGGAAAGCAGTTTTTTTTCATTATTTCATGTTTCATTATTTTGTAAGCAGCAAGGGAAAAGCCATACATTGGTTTTTTGCACTGTTCACAGGAGGTGTTGGGAAATAGGCTTTGGGATATCACATTAAACGTCTTAGCATTTTAGCAATAAATCCATTATTATATCCAAACATACAAATGCAGAAATTTAGAACAAGCAAAGTCAATTGCATACAGGAAAACATTTGCAAGCAAATAATAGTTCACGTAGAAATATTTTATTTCATCAGCAAACATAAAAGAAAAAAAATGTTTGTCATGGCTTGATGACATTCAGTATAGTTGAGATAGATCTCTTTCATTTAAGTCCTGCTACTATTTACTGGATTGTTACCATTAATCGCAAGGTTTTATTAATCACAAGGTTTTATAAAAGTAACACTAAAACATTTATTTTAGTCAGCTTGTCCATAGATACCCCCTTTCACACAGTTGGCCCTTTAATAAAGTACAAACTTGATAGCTGATTAGAAAAACACATGTGCACTCAGAAATATATAGGAATTAATTCTTCCATCAGTGGAGAGATCATTGGCAAGGGATAAATAAAAAAAAACAGTATAAGAGAAACAAATCCTGGAAGAATTGGCTGTACCATAATAGTAAAGCTGCTTAAATATTTTCCAGTTTTGCAACTAGCAATTTTCTTAGTATTAAAAATGTTCCTGAAAAGTGCTTAGCCTGTGTATTTAGTCAATTTTTATCCAATACTATTCAGCAATCTTCCATTGCTTCTTTTTCTGGTAGTTGCTACTTTGCTATCCTTTTTCCTACAAAGATTGCAGTAATTAGTCACACACCAATTTGAAAGTGATTGGGATGTCACCACCTAGGAAGGTAATCAGTAGATAAGGACATTTGATTAAGAACAATGGAAAGTGCTCTTGAGTAATTGAAAATCAGAGCATACGAATGTGGAAAATTACCAAAAAAAAAGGAGAGCGAAATCATTATTAAGAATTCCATTTTGCTGGAACTGCATGTAAAAAAAAAAGTAATTACCAAATGACTGCCAGTGAAAATGCAAGAGAAGTTAATTATACTTAGCTGCCAAAACTTAAATGGAAGTAGATTACAGGCATGGGGGGGAACCAGTTAATTCAACAAGAAATAGCTTAACCAGGCTGAGGAGAGTTCAGGCTGGGAAAAGGGGTGTCTGTTAAGTGTAATTAAAAAGCAATTAAAATGGGCAACTTTTGTATCTAATAGTAATAGTAGTAGTAGTAGTGGTAGTAGTGGTGGTAGTAGTAGTAGTAGTAGTAGTAGTAGTAGTAGTAGTAGTAGTAGTAGTAGTAGTAAAGTTGGAAGGGACCTTGGAGGTCATCTAGTCCAACCCCCTGCTCAGGCAAGAAACCCTATACCATTTCGGACAAATGGCTGTCCAGTCTCTTCTTAAAAACTTCCAGTGTTGGAGCATTCACCACTTCTGAAGGCAGGTTGTTCCACTGGTTAATTGTTCTAACTGTCAGGAAGTTTCTCCTTAGTTCTAGGTTGCTTCTCTCCTTGATTAGTTTCCACCCGTTGCTTCTTGTCCTGCCTTCAGGCGCTTTGGAAAATAGCTTGACTCCCTCTTCTTTGTGGCAGCCCCTGAGATATTGGAACACTGCTATCATGTCCCCCCTCGTCCTTNCCTTATATGCTTTAGCCTCCAGTCCCCTAATCATCTTTGTTGCTCTTCTCTGTACTCTTTCTAGAGTCTCAACATCTTTTTTACATTGCGGTGACCAAAACTGGATGCAGTATTCCAAGTGTGGCCTTACCAAGGCATTGTAAAGTGGTATTAACACTTCACGTGATCTTGATTCTATCCCTCTGTTAATGCAGCCCAGGACTGTGTTGGCCTTTTTGGCAGCTGCAGCACACTGCTGGCTCATATTTAGGTGATTGTCCACTAGGAGTCCGAGGTCCCTCTCACAGTTACTACTATTGAGCAAGGTACCCCCTATAACATACCTGTGCATTTGGTTTTTCTTGCCTAAATGTAGAACCTTGCTTTTTTCACCATTGAATTTCATTTTGTTAGATAGTGCCCAGTGTTCAAGTCTGTCCAGATCCTTCTGTATCTTGGTGTCGTCTGCAAATTTGATGAGTTCCCCATCTATCCTCTCGTCCAAATCGTTGATGAAGATGTTGAAGAGCACTGGGCCCAGAAAAGAGCCCTGGGGCACCCCACTACCCACTCTCTGAAGTGGAACAGTAGGTATATTGGTGGTGATAGCTTTTTGTCAAAGAAGTTATAGGAAATAGCACTAAGTGAACTTAAAAAATAAAACTTGAAATAGCAGGACATTTGAAAAATGGACTAAAGATATTTCAGGACAGAAAAAGAAAACAAAAATAATGAAATATGAGTTATTCTTATGAGGAAAGAAGGAAAGAAGGAAAGGAATATGGGTGACCTTTTGTTTTTTTAAACCAAAAAGAGTTAAGTTTGGAATAAACAATAAGCTAAATTGATTATATATTCAAACAGCAAGCAAGCCAGAAATATATCACTTAGCCAACTTACTTATTATTTAACTTTTTTTATATCCATTCCTCACGCTGAAGCTATTCCTGTCCCATGCTGATGCAGACTCTGACTTAAGCTGATTTAAAAACTTTTCTCCAGATTGGAATGTCTTGACAGTGACTTGCCAGGGTCAGTCTGGATAGCCAAACTGTCGCCCACACCCCCTCTTGGATAATCCTTCTGCTGATGCATGCTCTAAACTTTTGGAAACCCATTGCTAATCACTTTTCTTTCTCTGATTGAGTCTAATTGGACTTATACTTAAGTATCTGTACATCTAGAAACTTAAATGTATTTATGTATATATGGGCAAGAACAGTAGCCAGTTATAAAAAAAAAAGAGCTTTGACTATAGAAGAAGTGGGATTCAGCTGGTTCGCACCAGTTTGGCAGAACCGGTAGCTAAATTTTGCTGAGTTCAGAGAACTGGCTTAATGCACAGTGCTTCCGGAAGTCCAGTCTAAGCCTCAGAGGTCTGGAGGAGGCCTCCCAGGTCTAGAACGGCCCGCCGGAAGTGCGTGGATGCCACTTCCGGAAGTCAGTTCTAGGCCTCGGAGGCCCAGGCCTGCATCCAATAAGAGAACCAGTTGTTCAGGTATTTGAATCCCACCATTGACTATAGGTGAGATAGATTAATGCACAAATGAATCCATATGTAGCATTTAAAGAAAAGTCCCACTGTGTGTCACAAAATAACAAGATTTGAGAGGTCCCATTATGACCAAGCCAAAGCAACTGAATAATAGGATCATTGCATAATATATGTATACAGGATTAGCAAGAATCCTTGCTATTGGAAATGTGGACATGTGCCTTTATTTGTTCTCTGTTATATAATATTCTTCTGTGGCTTTGCAACCATAATAATTAAAGCCACAATGTTGACTAAATGCCCAAGCACATAGTTTTCACTGGAATTCGCTACTGCTAAATTTCTATTATTATCCTTCCATTTAGATTACTATCACTGCATTCTTCAAAAACTGAATTTGTTTAATAGCTAATGCAACACTATTGATATTTATTTGTTTATTTATCATATTTGTGATTTTTTATTTATTTGTGTATCATATCTGCAGAGTCAATTGATAGAATTAATATCTTCACAGCCAACTGGAAGCCAACAGAAAAAGATATAACCCAAAATCTGATTTTCACTGGAATTTTTTTTCACGAAAATTGTGATATGAAACCACAGTTAAATTAAATGGTCGCAATACTATTAATGAGGACTCACTCAAGATTAACACAAGACCAAGCATTCAAGAAAAAAATAAATGCATATCATTTCCATAAGCACACCAGGAAAAATTTCCAGAGTTGACCAAAACTTCAGATCATCGTTCTTTTTATTTATATGATTGTACTCACATTCAAACATGGCCAAATATATTCCTTATCTTATATATGAACAGATATTTCAATAAGTTAATTGATACTTTATACACTACCAAGTATCATATACTTAAATAAATTTACTTATCTAAATAAAAATGAATACACCATTTTTTTTTCCTTAGTTCAATCTTCCCGTTCAATTAGCCCAACAAATCTGGAAGACAGCCTGGAAATACTGTCATAAACACTTTTGCAGGACAATTCATTTTATACTATGTTTACAAATCAGATCATGATTTTCACAAACCTTTAACCAAAAGTAATTATTTCTTTTCCATTGCATAAGAAGCAACCATAAACAATCATTTGCAAGTGTTTATCCAACGCTTTCTATTCTACGGTTCCATGTTTATTAGCATACATTTGTTTATACTCATTACAGATCTTACTTCTGTTGTAGAACCATGAGATTGTATCTATTTGAGGAAGAAATGTTTCATTTATTTTTTTCCTGGCTGAATCCTACAGTTTGGATTTGTCAGAATTCAAAACATTTATGCAATCTTGTTGCTAAAGTGATATACAGATTTGGAAGAATATAATATAAATTCAAGCAAATTTAAATTATAATCTGGCCCTAGAAACATTCTATTCCCAGATACTTTCTTGTTGATTTCATTTTGTAACAAACTTTTTAAGTTTTATCAGTCTTCCTCTCCTGGTGACATGTGTGGGATGTGGAAGTTGTACTCTTATAACAACCGGGAGGCAGCAGGTTGGAAATGGCTGGAGAACAATTTGATTTTGGGAAATAATCTTTCAAAATAAAGGAAGGTTAACAGTTAAAATTACATCATATATTTACCATTCAAACTTACCTTACATTAAGAATAAGACAATTAAAATGCTAAATGCTAAATGTAGATTTGAGGAGAAGTCAACAGCATTGATAGCAGAGTCAAATTAGGGATTCATAAAAACTATCATAAATAATTAAGAAGAAAGAAATTATGTGTTTGAGTTTCAGAGTGAATTAAAACCAAACTTAATTAGAAAACCAATAAGAAAACTAGCCACACACATATAAAGTATGCCTTAGATATGCAGATTCTTCTATGCTATGATGTTCTGCATTTATGCAACAGTTCTTGTAAGACCAGTCTCATGGGTTTTTTCATGTTTAACACTATTATTACATATTAAACTGGTGACCCTTTATTAGTAAACTGGTGAGCAGGAGTAAATTATTTTGCATCATTACCACATCATTGCAAAATAACTTACGTGACAAGTCATATTTACTTCTATATTAATTGAATAATATAGCATAGCTGTCACAAACATCCAGTATTTATATTGTAATCTTTTGCTGAAATTTCTTAGGTGAATTCATGTAAGTATTATTTCTTCAACTTATAAAGTGCAGTCAGCTAATTTTAGGATTCTCTATGATTTTTTTGTGCATGTGATTTTCAGATTTATGAAGTCTCTATGTGTGTTCCAAAAATACAGTGATGTCATCCTGTTGTATGTGCTGGTAATAAAATGCAATGCCATAACTATGATCTGCTTGGTTTGAGTACTAGGTATGAACTTACCTATTGTAGCTTACCATGTAACACATTGCAAAATTTAACTGCAAAATTCCAAATGACCAGTAGATGGTATCAAAGTACATGCCTCTGCTGCCCTCTAGCTGTCTCCTGGATTCTTACAGCTCAGATATAGCAACCTTGTCCTGTTTGATAGTTTTTAAAATATAACAACTATACCTACATTAATGAGAAACCTAAGCACAATCTTACTCATAGTAAGGCAGCACAAAATGAATATTATGGTAAAGCAGCAGATGTAAGTCATTATATATTTTAAAGTCACCACTACATTTTTACTTGCAGGACTAGGAGAAACTGTTGAAGAATTTTCTGTCTAAGCTGCCAAAATAAACTATCTGGCCATGAACTTTATGCACTATACATTGGGGAAATGGGAGGAAATACAATTTACTGTTCTATTGCAGGTAAGAAAAAGAAGGCTTACACTGACCCTGTGTGGCATCTGCAAAACTAATATAAATACTGCTATTGTGCAATAAATTTTGTGAACAGGAGTTCACTTAATAGGATAGTACCAATACTAAAATGGCATCTATATAAAGAAATAGGCCTATCATAACTCCATGCAGGGCAGGAAGATTTAGTCTATATATTTCAGTGCATAATGCATAGAGCAAAAAAATAAGTCATTGGAACCCAAACAATTGTTAAAGATAAAAATTTTCCTCCTAGACCAATAACTTGAAATCAAATGCAGGCATCCCAAACTGAATAGTGCTACTGTGGGTGTTTTTTTCCATATTCTGAACATGACGTATCGTATTATACATCTGAGTGAGCAACATCTTTGAATAGCATTTTTTTTGTGTGCTAGAAATTACAGTTTGGGAGTTAAAAAAAGAATGAGGGAGGAGAGACTTCCAGGGTTAGGAATTAAGAGGGCTAGCAGTCAGAATTGTATAAAAAAGTTTGCACTTTGTTTACATAGTTCTGACTGCTATAAAAAGTTTGCTAGCTTGTTTGAATCATATTGGTTCCAGACCTCACCTAAAAACACATCTTTAACAAACCATGAAACATTTGTGATAGTCTTCCCAGAGGAGCTTCTGTGAGTTGCAATTTCTTTAACTGAGGTTATCTAAATTTAGACTTATTTGTCCCTTCATTTTAACAGCATTAAGATGAACTGAAATGCTCTGATTAGAAAAAATATATAATTTTCCAATTGCAAGGATTCCCTTAAGATTGACACTTTTGAAGTTCATCTTCTTACTCACTGACTGGCGGGTTTTTTTTTTTACATTAATTCAAAGCATGACTTTTTGTCTAAAATATATACAATGGAAATGTCGCCTTGGGAAATAAAAGAGAAAATGTACATCATGTTTGATTGTAATATTATCTTTATATGTGAAATACACATAAATAATGAGTGCTGCTGCTGGCATGGGGGTAGGATGGGGTGGGCTTTTATGGGTTTTTGTGTTGTGGGTTTTTAACATTGTAGCCTTCCGGAGTCACCTGTGTGGGTGTTGGTGTCGCCATATAAATTTGTTAAACAAATAAATAAATACATTAAAAACAAATGTAATTAGAAATAACCACCTCAGCTCTTCAACTGAAACCAATCAGAAGTGATTGGTTACAATAGCCCAGTCATGAAATACTCAGGGCATGAAGCAATTGCTCTGCAGTTTCAGAAATCAGGAACAGGAAAGCCATCGCATGGTTCTAACATAGAAAATACAACTTTTAAAACAGCCTGTCAATTAATTAATTTGTAGTGAATCATTCTAACAGACTCTGCATCTCTGACTAGTGAAGAAGCTGTTGACAGATAGCCCTGGTGTCAGTTTTCAGGCCAACTTTCTACTCTTCCAGATATTCAGCGATGAATTCAAGAACTAGGTAACAATTCCCTAGTTTCAAGAACTTGCTGCTAGTTAGTTGCTTTAATATAGAAAATCTGCATATTGAAGAATATCTTCTATATACATAAACACTCATATACATTCAATCATACAGGCCTAACGTGCATGTACGAAAGAAGGAAACCCTGAATTTAGAACGAAAACCTCTTTTTCTTATCCTTTTGAGTCAACAGACTATATATTTATTTAAAAGATTCATATGGTTGCTTCTCTTGTGGCAGTCAACTCTATGCATCTAACAACAAGAATAAGCACACAAGCAGTAAAAACAATACGAAAACTAGAAAGAAAAGAAATAGAAAAAGATCAAGAAAACAACAACAACGGGGGAATATATCCTATACAGGTAGTCCACCATTCATTTAGTGACCATTTGAAGGTATGACTCTGGAAAAAATGACTTATGACTGTTTTTCACATTTACGACCATTACAGCACCCCCATGATCTCGTGATCAAAATTCGGGTGCTTGGCAACTGGCATGTATTTAATGACAGTTGCACTGCCCTTGGGGTCATTTGATCATCATTTGTAATCTTCCTAGCCAACTTCTGACAAGCAAAGTCAATGAGGGAAGCCAGATTTGCTTAATGACTGTATGATTCATTTAAAAACGGCAGTGATCCACTTAAAAACTGTGGCGAAAAGGTTGTAAAATGGAACAAAATTCACTTAACAACTGCCTTGCTTAGCAACAAAAAAAATATTGGGTTCAGTTGTGGTCGTACGTTGAGGACTACCTGTATCCAGTGGTGGGATTCAGCTGGTTTGCACCAGTTTGGCAGAACCGGTAGCTAATTTTTTGTTGCCCAGGCCCAGAACGGACTTCCGGAAGCGGCATCCACACAGAGAACCGGTTGTTCACATATTTGAATCCCACCACTGGCTGTATCCATTCCTCTCCAGGCTTCAGCCTTACTGTTCTAACCTTCTGCCTCTTCAACCTTTCTGTACCTTCCCTTCTGGAAGGCTAACTGTGTTTTTGGCAATTCTTTCCCAGCCTTGAGACTGGAATACCTCTATTTCATATGTATACAATAAGTCCCACAGTTATTCTATCCGGATTGACAGAAGAGCAGTGTTGTTCCCCGATTTGCCAGCTTGAGCAATTACATTTGAAAACAGAGGGGGCTTTAAATCACAGAAGAGAAAGGTGGTCAGAGGTTTTCTATGCAGCAGCCTGTATAGTATACGCTCAATGTTGGAAGGGTGAAAACATACCTACAAACGATATGATTATATATAAAATTCTTGAATGCGTGGAAATGAATAAACTTACGCTAGAATTAAAAGACAAGGAGGCAACAGAATTTTATGAAATATGGAACAAATGTTATGATTGGCTAGAACAAAGAAAGAAAAAGACATGATTACTGATGTAAATAAATTGTAAATAATATATATGAGATGTACAACACAGTTTTGTTAAGGGAAAAAAATGGTGTTTTTTTTCAGTTTTATTTTTGTTGTAATAAAGGAAAAATAAAAACTAAAAAAAAAAAAGAAGTTTTCTATGTTTCCTGCCCATTGCACTCACTGGGTAACATGTAGAGCAAAACAAGCCAAGATGTCCAAATTCTACATTGTATCATAAAAAAACAGGGGCAAAAGTATATACCATGAGGTATAAATTTGGTTCTGAAACAACTGAATCGTACAATAATTAATTTTTAATAGCCATAAAATATGTATGGATTGTTTTAATTTGTTGTACACTGCCCAGAGTCACTTTTTCTGTGAGATGGGTGGCTGTATAAATTAGACAAATAATATAAGATATAAGGGAGAACGTTAGAAGAAAGGAAGAGGAGGGGCTCCAAAATGTAGCCTAAGCAACACCAGTAAGAGAAAAGAACAAGAAGAAAGACACGACATAAATCTTCTCTTTTCATGAAACCAAGGAAACTCAAGCAGGACAAGAAAAAATGACAGAGGAAGCCAAAAAAACTCAAAGAGACTGATGCTAATTTACCAAGATACCGTTTTTAAAAATATCATCTGTTCAGGAATTGCAAATATTTTCAGAGTTTCTCCTTCCTTCCTTCCTTCCTTCCTTCCTTCCTTCCTTCCTTCCTTCCTTCCTTCCTTCCTTCCTTCCTTCCTCCCTCCCTCCCTCCCTCCCTCCCTCCCTCTGGAATGAACAGGGTGAACAGGGATGTTGTGATATCACTGGACATTATTTGGAAAGGTTGAGGTGGAATTTACATGGAAAATAAGGGAATTAAGCTTTGTGGGAGGTTAACCCAACTGCTTCACCCTTACCCTTTGCCAAAACAAAAAACAAACAAAAACCTTCCCTTTTTTGCAGCTGAGTTTTGGCTGTGCAACATGGGAATGCTCCAAGATGTGCCAAATGGGGCTGCATTCAGTCCAGTTCAAACAGGTTAAGATAGAGAACATTTTATGCAGTTGCTACAGAAAAAGGTAATAATTGGTATCAATGCTGCAAAATAAGTGGAATTTATTAGAAAAGCTCACTTCTTTCAAGTTAGTGGTAACTAAACGATTCCTTATTTTCCATGATATAATGCAGTGTCTGTTTTGGACATTTGGAATGTGTGAGAAACATCCAGGAAAAGAAAATTGGTCCTCACTTCTTTGATATCCTTTACTTCTTCCATATAAATATGTGGCCAGCATTCGTGTCTATGAATGAACTAAAACTCTTCAGTGGATAAAATTGTCACAATCCCTGAACAACTCAGCTTTTATATAGACAGATATGTTGGGGAAGCCAACAGACAGGATGTTGCCAATAGCAGACTCTGCAGTTTGCAGATGTTTTTTCCATTCTGACTTCTGCCAATTATGAGAGTAAGTATTCTTCAGATTATAATGATAATACTGTAATGTAAGCATATTGTTTTACCTTTCTAAAACTTTCCCCAAAGACTCTCTCTCTCTCTCCCTCTCTCTCTCTCTCCCTCTCTCTCTCTCTCCCTCTCTCTCTCTCTCCCTCCCTCTCCCTCTCTCTCCCTCTCCCTCTCCCTCTCCCTCTCCCTCTCCCTCCCTCTCCCTCTCTCACTCCCTCTCCCTCTCCTTCTCTCTCCCCCCCACCCCAATATTATTGCAGGATAAGTCTGGGCGGCTATTGTAAGGCTATTGTAAGTTCTAATAAGGATGATACTTTATTGTCTCCTTGGTTTAAGAGTTGAGGAACATTTTTTCCCCAAGGGAGATTATTAAGAATATTTAGAAGGAGAATGTAGATTAAAATTTGTTTCAGGTATGTGGCTTTTGNGGATTATTATATTTATTTTCAAGTCCTTATCTAGGTCATTTCCTTGGCTTGTCATTTGTGTTACCACTTTATTTTATAATCTCTAGGGAATTATTTTATTATTGTTGTTGTTGTTGTTGTTGTTGTTATTATTATTATTATTATTATTATTATTATTATTATTATTATTATTATTATTATTATTATTATTATTATTATTATTTTGGTTCTAGTATTTCTGTATCAGGTAAAACTTGTATCATATCTGTCATTTTTTCATTTTGGAGATGGGCAATCCATAGAAGAGGACATCATTTCTAATATATCTGACATTGTAGCTACTAATTTCTGGCCCCATTCTTCAAAAATATCCTGGAGTATTTCAAACATCTTATCTTATTTTGTAAATTCCCATAATATCAAAAAACCAAAGACAGGTTTACACTTCTTTTTCCTTTTCCACCTGGAATCTTTTGTCCTCTCTAGCATCAAATTAATTAATCCAGTATCTTTAAAAGGTTCCACTTTAGTTGTAAGTATGATGACTGATCCCTTTATTTTCAGGTACTCAGATCTGTGGGAAACTGCTGTCCAATGGTCCCCTTGCAAGGAGCAGCCACCTGGAGCACATGTAATTTCCCATCCTCTGCTTGTTCAGAAAGATTTTGAAGAACTGGTCTGCTTGCCGGTTCTTCAGTTTTTGTTGTGGTAATCTCTGCTTTCCCCCCCCCCCGAGATGTGCTTAATTTGTCACGCCTCCCCTAGAAGCGTTGGCAAAAGCAGCTGTTTGAGGATTGCAGCCTCTAAGTGTGTTTATGATATGATTTAATCTTCTCTTTCATTAATTGTTCAAATTTACTCAGTGAATCCCATTTTCTCTTCTGAAGCAAACTATAGAACAAGTGTAAAATAATTTGACATTGCATCCAATCATTTTGGAGTAATAAAGCCAAACTTAGGATTTCACTGTGGGATTTCATTGTATAAACACGCACACATTTACCAATAAAACCTTAAACTTGGCTTTTGTGTGTAAGTGTCCGTATCGTTAGCCTGTGAGATGGAAGAAATAAGATTTCTGTCTATGGTGATACAAGGCTACTTTATGCTTTCTAGTATGTGATTACTTTAATTTGTACTTTCCTTCAACTGAATTGATTCATGCATCCTATATAATAGTGCTTAATATTATATATTAAAGCTAAAACATATAAAAATGGTTGCTGGAATTGGGTATGTCCCGTTTAATGAAAAGAAGGACTAGGGGTGACATGATAGTAGTGTTCCAATATCTCGGGGGTTGCCATAAACAAGAGGGAGTCAAGCTATTTTCTAAGGCACCTGAAGGCAGATCAAGAAGCAATGGATGGAAACTAATCAAGGAGAGACGCAACCTAGAACTAAGGAGAAATTTCCTGACAGAACAATTAATCAGTGGAATAACTTGCCTCCAGAAGTTGTGGATGCTCCAACACTGCAAGTTTTTAAAAAGAGATTGAACAACCATTTATGTGAAATAGTATACAGTTCCCTGCCTGAACAGGGGATTGGACTAGAAGACCTCCAAGGTCCCTTCCAACTCTGTTATTCTGTTATTTTGATAATGTATTACAGAAAACCACATTTCAAGCTAGATTGCATATTTCTAATAGGAAAAAAATCATCCTTTCTTTCCAAGAAAGGAGAATATTTTTCTTATGATATGGCAAGATATTTGAGATAACTTGCTGAGAGATTTCTTGATTAAATGCATTCTGGGATGATAGTCAGGGTCAGCCAGAACCTTTTCTAACTTGCAGTCTCTAGCAAAACTCAGCTCTTGCTATGGCAATAGAAAAAGCTGCCAGTACAATGTTGATTGTACTGCTCTTTGCTGATGGCTGGTATACTGGGGTACAACAAAGGAGCACAAAAGGGTATATAAATCAAGCCCTAAAGATGAGGCAGGGCCAGTTTTCAGGGAGGAGGAAGTGAAAATTGAAGTTTCCAGGCCATTCCCACGACTCCATCAATAATGAATCCAGGAAGGCTACTATTGTCCAGATGTGGATCTTCCAGAAAGAATGTTCCAACAAGCAGGGTAGGTCAAATCCTTCCAGAGAAATGGAGTGGCTGGGTCAAAAAAGAAAAAAAAAAGGTTGTTGTCTTTCTCTGTTTCACTCCTTAACATCTCTTTCTGAACAGCTCGAATGATTGAATTAACTCAAATTCTTTCTGATCGGTCAGAATGTTGTACTCAGCATAGACTGAAAAAAGGGAGAGAAAAGTATCAGAGGTGAGCAAATATGTGTGCCCCACATTCAATGTCACATATAGTCATACTGAATGGTAAGCCCTTAGACATACTGATTGAGAAAAAGAATTAATTGCAGGAATGTAAAACACATCTGCTTTTTGTTGTTCTTCGGATGATGCTATGTAACAAAGTTAGGAAATGCCCAGAAAAGGCTATGAGATCCCTATCTATCCTATATGTTAGAGTTAGAGGAAAGAGACCAGATAAAGACCATAATCCCTTCCAGGGCAGATTTTCTGGAACTGTTCCCATGGCATAATGCAGTTAGCTGGTAGGTGGCGTTGTCACTAGCTATCTGCCCTTCCAGGGCAGATAGCTAGTGACAACGCCACCTACCAGCTAACTGCATTATGCCATGGGAACAGTTCCGGAAAATCTTTTGGACCAGAAATGAGATATCCAATCCTTTATCATATAAGGGCAAGCTTGTGTTCTGCCACAGTTTTTTTGTAGCAGTGTGGTGAATATGTGTCCAAAGTGCCATATAACCTAAGAATCAGATGTGCATACAGCTTGGCAAAAGGAAAAGAAGTCAACAAAGATTTTGGAAACAAATGAAAGGTTTCTGTCTTGCACAACCAATCCACTCAATAATTCTATAGTAAACCTGATGTATTTCTTTTTTTCAGTGAATGACATAATTCCCATCTTTTGTGTTAATGAACTATGGAGATCTGGAAAAACTCAGTCTGCATTTTTGTGCCAAGATAAATAACAGAAAATNTTGTTGTTGTTGTTATTATTATTATTATTATTATTATTATTATTATTATTATTATTATTATTATTATTATTATTATTATTATTATTTTGGTTCTAGTATTTCTGTATCAGGTAAAACTTGTATCATATCTGTCATTTTTTCATTTTGGAGATGGGCAATCCATAGAAGAGGACATCATTTCTAATATATCTGACATTGTAGCTACTAATTTCTGGCCCCATTCTTCAAAAATATCCTGGAGTATTTCAAACATCTTATCTTATTTTGTAAATTCCCATAGTATCAAAAAACCAAAGATAGGTTTACACTTCTTTTTCCTTTTCCACCTGAAATCTTTTGTCCTCTCTAGCATCAAATTAATTAATCCAGTATCTTTAAAAGGTTCCACTTTAGTTGTAAGTATGATGACTGATCCCTTTATTTTCAGGTACTCAAATCTGTGGGAAACTGCTGTCCAATGGTCCCCTTGCAAGGAGCAGCCACCTGGAGCACATGTAATTTCCCATCCTCTGCTTGTTCAGAAAGATTTTGAAGAACTGGTCTCCTTTGTTGTGGTAATCTCTGCTTTTTTTCCCCCAGAGATGTGCTTAATTCGTCACGCCTCCCCTAGAAGCGTTGGCAAAAGCAGCTGTTTGAGGATTGTAGCCTCTAAGTGTGTTTATGATATGATTTAATCTTCTCTTTCATTGATTGTTCAAATTTACTCAGTGAATCCCATTTTCTCTTCTGAAGCAAAGTATAGAACAAGTGTAAAATAATTTGACATTGCATCCAATCATTTTGGAGTAATAAAGCCAAACTTAGGATTTCACTGTGAGATTTCATTGTATAAACACGCACACATTTACCAATAAAACCTTAAGCTTGGCTTTTGTGTGTGAGTGTCCGTATCTTTAGCCTGTGAAATGGAAGAAATAAGATTTCTGTCTATGGTGATACAAGGCTACTTTATGCTTTCTAGTATGTGATTACTTTAATTTGTACTTTCCTTCAACTGAATTGATTCATGCATCCTATATAATAGTGCTTAATATTATATATTAAAGCTAAAACATATAAAAAATGGTTGCTGGAATTGGGTATGTCCCGTTTAATGAAAAGAAGGACTAGGGGTGACATGATAGTAGTGTTCCAATATCTCGGGGGTTGCCACAAATGAGGGAGTCAAGCTATTCTCCAAAGCACCTGAAGGCAGGTCAAGAAGCAATGGATGGAAACTAATCAAGGAGAGAAGCAACCTAGAACTAAGGAGAAATTTCCTGACAGAACAATTAATCAGTGGAATAACTTGCCTCCAGAAGTTGTGGATGCTCCAACACTGCAAGTTTTTAAAAAGAGATTGAACAACCATTTATGTGAAATAGTATACAGTTCCCTGCCTGAACAGGGGATTGGACTAGAAGACCTCCAAGGTCCCTTCCAACTCTGTTATTCTGTTATTTTGATAATGTATTACAGAAAACCACATTTCAAGCTGGATTGCATATTTCTAATAGGAAAAAAAATCATCCTTTCTTTCCAAGAAAGGAGAATATTTTTCTTATGATATGGCAAGATATTTGAGATAACTTGCTGAGAGATTTCTTAATTAAATGCATTCTGGGATGATAGTCAGGGTCAGCCAGAACCTTTTCTAACTTGCAGTCTCTAGCAAAACTCAGCTCTTGCTATGGCAATAGAAAAAGCTGCCAGTACAATGTTGATTGTACTGCTCTTTGCTGATGGCTGGTATACTGGGGTACAAAAAAGGAGCACAAAAGGGTATATAAATCAAGCCCTGAAGATGAGGCAGGGCCAGTTTTCAGGGAGGAGGAAGTGAAAATTGAAGTTTCCAGGCCATTCCCACGACTCCATCAATAATGAATCCAGGAAGGCTACTATTGTCCAGATGTGGATCTTCCAGAAAGAATGTTCCAACAAGCAGGGTAGGTCAAATCCTTCCAGAGAAATGAAGTGGCTGGGTCAAAAAAGAAAAAAAAAGATTGTTGTCTTTCTCTGTTTCATTCCTTAACATCTCTTTCTGAACAGCTCGAATGATTGAATTAACTCAAATTCTTTCTGATCGGTCAGAATGTTGTACTCAGCATAGACTGAAAAAAGGGAGAGAAAAGTATCAGAGGTGAGCAAATATGTGTGACCCACATTCAGTGTCACATATAGCCATACTGAATGGTAAGCCCTTAGACATACTGATTGAGAAAAAGAATTAATTGCAGGAATGTAAAACACATCTGCTTTTTGTTCTTCTTCGGATGATGCTATGTAACTGTTGTGTCCTGAGCCTGCAAAAGCAGGCTTGGGACGTTGTAAGAGTCCCGGGCATTTGCAAAAGCTGCCCAGGACCAGACTGAGTGGTGCCGGCCTTGCGCGCATGTGCAAGGCGGGAAAAGACCGCCTTGTGATTGGTTGGATTTGCCCGGGGATCAGAAGGTATAAATAGAGGCCTGCGTGCCTCTGCTCGGGTTGTTCGTAGATTGGAAGCTGAGAATAAAGACTTGTTAGAAATGCTTCGTCTCAAGCGCCATTATTCTCCGGACTTAACAGTAACAAAGTTAGGAAATGCCCAGAAAAGGCTATGAGATCCCTATCTATCCTATATGTTAGAGTTAGAGGAAAGAGACCAGATAAAGACCATAATCCCTTCCAGGGCATTTAGCTAGTGACAACGCCACCTACCAGCTAACTGCATTATTTATTTATTTATTTATTTATTTATTTATCTATCAAATTTATACCCCGCCCTTCTCCTAACGGACTCAGGGCGGCTTACAGCCAGTTAAAACAGATAACCAATACAATAATACTAAATTTAAAATGTGATTAAAATGAAATATTCATTATTGGCCGTTTCTTTTTAAAATTATTTTAAAACCAAATTAAAATACCCCTTAGGCCAGTCCGGCTAGCTTAAATAGCCATGTCTTGAGGGCGCGGCGGAAGGAGGGGAGATCCGGAATCACCCGGATCTCTGGGGATAGTTCGTTCCAAAGGGTGGGGGCTCCAACAGAGAAGGCCCTCCCCCTGGGGGTCGCCAACCGACACTGTCTGGCTGACGGCACCCTGAGGAGACCCTCTCTGTGGGAGCGTATCGGCCGATGAGAGGTAATCTGTGGCAGAAGGCGGTCTCGGAGATAACCAGGTCCAATGCCATGGCGCGCTTTAAAGATGATAATCAACACCTTGAAGCGCACCCGGAAAGCCACCGGCAGCCAGTGCAGCTCGCGCAGCAGCGGCGTTACATGGGAGCGACGAGTCACTCCCATCACCGCCCGCGCGGCTGCATTCTGGACTAACTGGAGCCTCCGAGTGCTCCTCAAGGGGAGCCCCATGTAGAGAGCATTGC
>NW_015386677.1:73420-75970 GCF_001527695.2 Protobothrops mucrosquamatus | reverse complement strand
AAAAGAAGTCAACAAAGATTTTGGAAACAAATGAAAGGTTTCTGTCTTGCACAACCAATCCACTCAATAATTCTATAGTAAACCTGATGTATTTCTTTTTTTCAGTGAATGACATAATTCCCATCTTTTGTGTTAATGAACTATGGAGATCTGGAAAAACTCAGTCTGCATTTTTGTGCCAAGATAAATAACAGAAAATAGCTCAGCCCGTGATGGCCCAGGCATTACTTAAATTTGTTGGAATTACATACAAATGCTGTTCTTGTGGTGGGGATGTATCTGTCTGGAAAAACTGAGAGATTATTGTAAAGAACAGCAGAACACTTTAGGTGTTTTAATTATGGACAAACTTGAGTCCAAGAAATTAAAAACAGCACAGTTTCCAGTTTTTAATCTGCAAAGGAAAAAATGGTAAATGATAGCCTTCTTTAAAAAGAATAATATGCAATGTTTTTGATAAACATATAAAGCACTGCAAATACTTCATAAACATGAAATATTTGAATTTTTTGAAATACAAATAATTATTAATCAGTTGATACTGAATTGGTTGTAAGACACATAAAAAAGTGATCCAAATAGTAAATAAGTAGGCCTTCTCCTCCTCCTTCTCTCCTCCTCCTCCTCCTCCTCCTCCTCCTCCTCCTCCTCTCTGTTTTGCTAAAAATAATGGCAGGAACTGCATACTGATTGTGGATGTAGCTTAAGTAAGAAGGTGGGGCAGAACCAGAATGTGATTTTTGCATTCTGTGTGGCTCTGAATATATTGTGAAGGTAGGCAGGAAACATCAATAACCAAAGGCTTCAAGGTTCACCAAAATGACTTGGCTTGGCTGCAGTACAAAGAAGGAGGGCAGCCATTATGTTGCCTCTTTGCCATGCAAAGAGCAGGTTGCATGGACAAAACTGGGAAACTGGGCAAAGTTATCAAAGCCAATAGGTCTGTTACTGTACGGGTTTTCTGTTCTAAGTGAATATTGTGTGTCACTCTGAGGCATTTTCTACATAATCATAATCTAGATCCTAAGACTTTGACAAATTTTAATTGTTGATTGATGACAAACTACATTCTAGTCTGCCATTGCACTAAAGCACTGTTTCTTATTTAATATTTACATCTATATTATTAACAATAATAAATTACTTTGCATTTTAAAAACAATGGTTAATTAATGATTTTGTCAGAGACAATTAAACATGATAAACACCATAGAGCCCAATATAATAAAATATAACTGTTTCCAGTGAGAAATGGATTACACTTTTAGTTTATTTTAGACTTGTCAGAAGCAAAGATATAAAACAGGAGCTGCTGGAAGAAAGTGGAATCAGAAAGAATGTGCCAAGAAAACTATCCCCAACTTCCTATTTATTTCTTCCATTATATTTTCATAAGGTTAGAAGAAACTTGATTACAGCATTGAAGGCACAAAACCAGACAACAGGTTACTTTATTTATGGCCATTTCAGCTTGAATTGCCAGCCTGAAATACGAAGAGAAAAAAGCCAATATCTTTATTTGCTCAGAAGGTCAGAAAAAAAATGATTCAGTCACAAAGAATCAGGACCACTTGTTAAGCTCCGGATAAGCTAATTTATTGCTCATGCTTACACACAAGAATCTAGTCAACGAATGGTCTAGCACTAAAGTGGTGCTAGATAAGAGTCAACGGAATTCAAGAGGGGCTGAACTTGGATCATTGTGGCAACATAACGAATCCAAACTGATTCCTCTCTTGACTCCAGCCCTAGGCTCTGCCTCTTCTTCTTCTACAGAAGAATAGTCATGAGTATGGTATCTTCTAGAAAACTAGTGTAGAAAAAGATGAATAATGGGCATTTTCCAATTAATAAAATAGGTAACGGATATATAGCATTTTTCAGTGGAGGTCTAAGATGAAATTTCTTTTTCATTTGGAACAATTTGGTCTGTGGCTATTTTCTGTTTCCAATTTTCAATACAATTAGACAGTTATTCTTTTTTCTTTTTTTTAAAAAAGGTAACCAAATCCCTGGTTTCCAAATGTATTCATTATAACAAAGCTTTTAATCCTTTTGATTTAGGGCCATTGTTCTCCTGCTGTTCAAACAAGTTTTACAGAGACTAAAGGATGAAAGGAAACAACAATGCTTTACTCTCAACATTTTGCTGGAAAATTGTTTAGGTTGTTTTCCTGCTCGAATTTCATGTATATACAAACTCAGACGAGGCAGTAATTTAGCTGGGAAAGAGGAAGAGATTTAAAGGTTTACTCTAGGAGAAAAGGATGTCAGAAAGATTAAAAAATTCATTCCTATAGGTAATAAATCAAAAATTAAAAAAGAGCAGTGCATTATGAAATTATGTGGTCTAGCCCAGAGGTCCCCAACCTTTTGGCCACCAGGGACCGGTGCCATGGAGAAAGGTTTTTCCGTGGAGCATAGAGGGTGTGGTTTTGAATACTGCTTGCATCCCAAGGATGGAGCTTTGCTTGTTTGTGTGGCCCGCTTGTTGGCATGCTGTGGACTGGTGCCGGTCCATGGATCGGAGGTTGGGGACCCCGGTATAGC
>NW_015386677.1:13185-72821 GCF_001527695.2 Protobothrops mucrosquamatus | reverse complement strand
TAGCCCAGAGGTCCCCAACCTTTTGGCCACCAGGGACCGGTGCCATGGAGAAAGGTTTTTCCGTGGAGCATAGAGGGTGTGGTTTTGAATACTGCTTGCATCCCAAGGATGGAGCTTTGCTTGTTTGTGTGGCCCGCTTGTTGGCATGCTGTGGACTGGTGCCGGTCCATGGATCGGAGGTTGGGGACCCCGGTATAGCCTTTAAGAATGGAATAGTTGCCTCTAGCAGGCAAATTTAATGGATTATATTACATCCATTTGTAGATCTGTTGTAGATCTTTTCCTTCCTTCATTCCAATTATTTTTTCCATTTTGGAAATTACAAAAATGTATGGGATAACAAAATTATAATATATTAAATTTAAAATTATATAGACCACAGTTCTACTCAAAATACTTTTTAAGTGTAAAGCTAGGACAATGGGCATGTTCTTTTACTTGCTCTGACATGACATTTCCAGGGTTTTTATATAAGCTACAGATGTTACATTAATAGCTGGTAGCTTTTTAACCAGACCAGTTTACCTCTTTATTGGAACCATATTTAGAAGCTTCTAGGCCTCACAAAACCTTACATGAACTTGGAATATGTAGCAGTTTTTATGGTGAGTCCTTGTCAAATCTTTTGCAAAGGGAAAAGATAATGGTTGTTTACATGACTTATAATTCTACACAGGCATCACTTTCCACAATTCTATGCAGTGATGTTCTCCCCACTTCATCCATTAGAGGTGGTAGCCACTGTTAGAAAGATGCATCTTCTCAGAGATGAAAAACATATTGGCAGCCACTGCAAAAATTCAGCCTCCTTCACCGTGGTTTCACAGCCTTGTTTTATTTTTGCAGCACTCAAGCATTTAGAACAGCATGTACTCCACGAACTGTATGAAAAGGCTCCTTAAGTGGATACAGAAAACAACAAAGAGAGTTAAAGCAATGAGCCAGAAGGCTGGGCAAGATATCCATGGTCTGTTTCCACAGATGACAACTTGCTCTGACTGGATTAATTATTTAAGGCAAGCCCGGTAATAATTGTAAAAACACTAATGCACTCTTTGCTAGGATTGTGGGAGTTCTAAATGAATGACTTGAATCACTGACAGATTCACAAATTAAGAAATTCTGATTCTTAACCCATCGATTCTGAAGTACATCAGATATTCAATGGCTTTTCAATTATCTATGGAAATCTTGCAGACAATACAAAATGTTATAATTTCAATTCTTCATTTGAAATTCATGGGGGGACAGAGTGGAATGGTTTAATGAAATGTCTGATATTAACTGATATTGGCTAGCTCATTAAACTTGGCTCCCTCAACTGTGGCAATTCACTTTCTACAAAACAGCCTCAGTGGTGCAGTGATTAGAATGCAGCATTGCAGGCAAACTCTGCCCACAACCAGGAGTTCAGTCCTGATTGGCTCAAGGTTGACTCAGCTTTCCATCCTTCTGAGGTCAGTAAAATGAGTACCCAGATTGTTGGGGGAAATAAGGCCGACTCTATAAACCACTTAGAGAGGGCTGTAAACAGCACTATGAAGAGGTATATAAGTTTAAGTGCTATTGCTATTGCTACAAAATACACCCATTTTTTTTTTTACTCTGTCCAGTCACAAGCCCTAGCTTTGTTCTCCTTTCGTTAATGAAATTCTTCATTTCACTTTTGGTCCCTGTTGAATTCCAAATAGGAATCAAATTCAGCTCCTAGTTGTCTGAATGCAGTATAGGCTCAAGGCTCAAGTATAAACTCCAGTTTATACTCTTGAGTTAATTTTACAGGATTGGAGCAGCTTTAAATCTTGATCATAAGTGAATTGGTGCCAAATTATTCTCTAGGATGAGGGTGGTCTGAATATTCAATGTTTTAAGCATATAGAATGACAAAGCTGTGTATGCCACATATTTTATAACATCTTTTTCTTTGTGGTTGCTTAGTTTATCAGTAATCAGAAGTAGCAATGCTATACCAACACGTAAAAGAAAATCAGTGGTCATTCTTTAGTGATATGCAAAGTCTGGTACCCAAGAAAAACAGGTGGAAAAGTAAATGGTTATTTTTAAAATTGTTTTTTTGAAAATATTTTTAAATTGGAGAAAGATGATTTCTTTATTGGCTCAATAAGCCTGCCTATAGGTTTTTTCCTAGATAAATTGGATTCTGATGTGCTTACTTTTATTTTTTTCTTAGCCCTTCTGCTTCTGCTAGAAAAGAGGTACTGGGATGATATTTCAAAAAATTATTATAATAAAATGTATTAGGAAACATACGTAGTAGGAATGAAGTTCTCTAAAGCAGAGATCCCCAACCTTTGGGGCACCAGGGACCAGTCCCATGGAGAAAAGTTTTTGCACAGATGGACAGTTCATGGTTTTGTGTGCTGCCTGCATCTCATGGATGGGGCTTTGCTTGTTTGTGCGGACTGGTTGCTAGCATGCTGCATCCCGGTACCGGTCTATGGACTGGAGGTTGGGGACTCCTGCTCTAAAGCATCTATCAATTAAAATCTTTTCATCCATTCTGCAAAAAAAAAAAGTAACATAATTATTGCCTACGATCTAATCTTGAATTATTCCAATCTTTGTCCCAAAGGTGCATTTTCAAGAGGCAACTGGAAAATTGAAAATGTACCTTTGGGGCAACCATGACTTGGATGATTGAGAAGCTCCATAGACATATTCCAATCTTTGAATTCCCTTTTCAGTTTGAATAGGATCAGGATTGATTCCTATTGGCCTACTTCCCCCTCCTCCTCAAAAGTTAGTTATAACTGTAACTCAAATAAAAAACAAGCACATATTTAAGACAGCCACTCATGGATTGCTTTTAAAATCTCTTAGACTGTATAAGTAGTCCTTGACTTATGACAATTAGGATGACAATACCCATTGCTAAGCAAGGTGGTTGTTAAGAGAGTTACACCGATCTTTTTTGCCATGGTTGTTAAACAAATCACTGCAATTGTGAAGTGAATCATGGGGTGGGGTCCAGCTTCCCCACTCCCTTAACTCTGCCTGTTGGAAGGTAGCCTGGAAGGTCGCAAATGGTGATTACATGACCCTTGGTTTCCAAGCCCCAAATTTTGATGATGTGGCTATGGGAATGGTTGTAAGTCACTTTGTTCAATCCTATTGTAACTTCAAATGTCCACTAAACAAATAACTGTAAGTCAAGGACTACCTGTAGTCAGAAAATCCAATTGTACCTTAAAGATCTACAAATCCCTTTTCCAATTTGTTTGCCCTCCAGATATACAGGGAATAGAACTCCTAGCACTGCTGGAAGTGGAATGTAGTTGCATTTAAAGAAATAAGGATGTTCTTATGATTAACTAGTTAGTCTTTCATTTGCTCAAAGCCTCATTTTCAAGGTATATTCAATCATCTTTTTTGAATAAGATACAAATCACATTTGGTTTCCGTGGCTACTTTTTCCCTTCAACTGATTGTAACTTTCTGCTTGTGGCATTGGATTCATCCAGCATGAACAAACCCTGCCAGTTCTGCATGCTAGAGCAAATTTTATCCAGATGTCCCACTTTCTATGAATAGAGCTGCTGTAGGCATAACATAAAATAGCAACCACAAATCCAGTCATATTTGAATCTAATTCTTAACATCCATCTGCTGATGGAAAGGAATATACAGTCACAGGATCTTCACAGTCACTGTCCATGTATGCCATGTGTTGCTTACATACATTACTTGCCAGACAGTGGAATGAGGGCAATTCCCTCTATGATCCTCTATGTGTATTGTCAATGTCTACTTCAGACAGAGAAAATCTGCTCATTCAATATAAGATTTCAGCCATATTCTGTCCTGCCATGTTCTCAAAGGCAGTACAATTTATTATTATCCCAGAAATTGTCAGCGGTGTAAGATATATATAATAGTGTCTCTGATCTATCTTGGCACAGCTTTGGGATCAATGGAAAATTTTATAGTATGTGAAGTTACAGCACACTTGGTCTTTGCTGTAAAATTAGGTATCTTATACTGCAGCAGAGCAATCACCCAGTAATTCCCACAGATTATTTATAGAATTTTAAAAGCTTTATTTTACCAACGTAAGCAACATTCAGATTTTGTGTTCTAGATTCTTCTTATCACTGACCAGTCTTCAAAAGGGCAAGAATGAACCTTCATGGAGTGGAAGATGGGATTTCAGATTTCCCTTTCTTCCAGTTCTTTACTAATAATGCTGGATTGCTTCACCGTGATTGCTTAATTCTCTCAGCACCATAGACTACATCCTAATTACTCATGAAAATCTAATAGTTGTCTATCTCAGCGGTCCCCATCTTTCCAATTTTACGGAATGGTGGGGGAGAGAAGAAATAGTTCTGCGTGAGCAGCGAGTGAGCGCGAGTGCACAGTTCTATTTGCTGAGCAGTGGGCACACATGCCTGTCACTTGTGCAAATGGAGCTGCATGCATGCACTCACCCACTGCTTGCGCAAGTGAACTGCGTGCCACGTGCACACTCACCTACCACTTCTGCAGCTTGTTTCCAAACAGGAGTTTGCAGCCCAGGAGTTGGAAACCCCTGGTCTATCTGATTAAGATGTTCTTTTCTAAACCATAAGAAATATAAGAATTTTATCAGAAAATAT
This sequence comes from Protobothrops mucrosquamatus, assembly GCF_001527695.2. Classification (NCBI taxonomy): domain Eukaryota; kingdom Metazoa; phylum Chordata; class Lepidosauria; order Squamata; family Viperidae; genus Protobothrops; species Protobothrops mucrosquamatus. The sequence continues at coordinate 68,205 of NW_015386677.1, read as the reverse complement.
TGTCAAAAATTCAATATTGCTTCATAAATTGGCTTGGAAGATTAAATATCTTGATGCATTTTTGCACCAGCACGCCATTTTTCTTTAGCACAACTTTTTAAATGGTTGTTATTGTCTTATTAACATTATTAACTCATCTTAAAACAGTGGAACTAGTATTGCATAATGTATTTGGTTTTATAATTGCAGTATATTTCAGAATGAATTTGCCATAATGCTATAGTATGGAACTACTTTTCTAGTCCTTCCTATTTTAGTTGCTTTCATAGTTACATCAAAAGACATTGTAATGTCTTGGCTTATGGTTATTCCTAACTGCTTAAACAAGTCTGCAATCTTATATTATTATATGACTGATTTGAATATACAGACATGCCTATATATGTTATAATTCTTGCAGAGTGAATTCTCAGTCAAGCCAGCAACCTGTTTCTCTTATTCTTTTTATTATCATCTCTTTTGATAATAAAGAATAGAAGCAATAAGAAGAAAATAGTAAAGAATAAAAAAATGCTAAATTTGTCATTGTGAGTAAAAATAAAGGGGAAAAAGACAGTAGGATGGCTAGGTCCATTGGGAATAGTATGCCCTTGATTGTTCTGTAGATGATGGATGGATGTTATATACACAGAAAGACTTAAATTATTTTGGATGCAAATGGGGTACTTGCTCAGAGAAAAAGGTTTTACTGAATATGGAAGCTAAAACTTACTGCGATGCTTAACTGCTCCACAAAATCCTTCCTAAATTAGCATTACAAAATCAGTAAAAACATTTGGTCCCAAACTATTATTTATTGCAATATTTTTGGTTTCATATCTCTGCATCCCAGAGACTCTATTGCAACATATACAATTAAATAAAAAAAAAAAACAATTTAAAGATTGCAAATTTGGCAAACGGATAAATGATGCATTGGAAGACCTGCTGGTCTGTGGAATTCTGAAAATAAATAAAAACACTCTCAAAATAGCTAGATTTAATATTTAAATACAGTATTTCAATAGTAAGGCATGAAAATTGGTGGTGTCACTTTGGGCTAGTCCAGGGGTAGTCAACCTTGGCTTTTTTATGACTAGTGGACTTCAATTCCCAGAATTCCTGAGCCAGCTTAGGAATTCTGGGAGTTGAAGTCCACGAGTCATAAAAGAGCCAAGGTTGACTACCCCTGGGCTAGTCCCTCTCTCTCAGACCAATCCACTCCACAGGGTTATTGTGGGGAAAATAGGAGGAGAAAGGAGTATTAGGTATAATAATAATAATAATAATAATAATAATAATAATAATAATAATAATAATAATAATAATAATAATAATAATAATAATAATAATAATAATAATAATAATAATAATAATAATAAAGTTGGAAGGGACCTTGGAGGTCATCTAGTCCAACCCCATGTTCAGGCAAGAAACCCTATATCACTTCAGACAAATGGCTGTATGTTTGCCACTTTGAATTATTTATAAAAATAATAAAAGTGGGATAAAAATAAGTAAATTCAAAATTGCTGTTTCTTCTGGGACTGTGGTTAGAAGTTAAACCAAATGTAAATAAGCTTGCAATAATAGTCTATAATGGATAAGAATGAACTGGGCTGTCATTTTGGAAGAGGTCCACACCCGCCCACCAGTTCAATGGGGATTTAAAGGAAAAATCTGCAGAAAGTAGTAGAATATATTCAGTTTCTCATGGAGATGAAAACCATTTCCCCATTGTCTCTTCCTTTCTCTCCCAGTATTCCAGAGAAATCTTGACTTTAACTCATTATGCTTTACTTAAATGTTTTCAAAATTAGTCTGAAAGAAAAAGAAACCCAAGTCTTCTAATAATTCTCTGGAACTGGAAGATGTTACACTTGTAGTCTTGTTTTTCAGGTGAAAAGAAATCATAGAATATGTCTTACCTTGATGTGAGCTCCTGATATTTTCAGTTGGTATCAGGATAGACATTTCATTATTAATTTATTAAATTTATTTGCTGCGTATCTCACTGTGGGCCTACAACAATAAAAACAGGAATGAAAAGAAGTGTAAATGTAACAGTAGTAAAGCAGTGGAACAATAGAATAAACAATGAAAAAGAAAAATATGAATCCGGATTGTTGGAAATATTAAAATAAAGAAGGAACATTTTACCATATGTGGTGGCAATGCCCCAAAGCAAAGATCTACTGGGAGCAGATAAGGAGATGGATATAAGAAATAACAAAACAACAAATTGAACTTAAACCCAAAACATTTCTTTTAGGCATAATTAATTCAAAACTGGAAAAAAAATTCCAATACATCATTATACATATAATAATTGCAGCATGCATTGCATATGCTCAATGTTGGAAAAGGGAAAACATACCAACAAATGCAATGATTACACGTAAGATATTAGATTGTGCTGAGATGAATAAACTTACTTTAGAATTAAAGGACAAAGAAATTACTGAATTCTATGAGATATGGGACATGTATTACAACTGGTTAGAATTGAGGAATAAAAAAGTACGAGAAGCAATGTAAATAAATTTAAAAAAATGTAAGAGATATAGGACATAGTATTGTTAAGAAAAAAATGTATTTTGTTTTGTGTTGTTTGTAAAGAGAAAAAGGAAAATAAAAAATAAAAAATAAATAAAAAATAAAATAAAAATAATGAAGGTGGGATAAAAAAAATAAATGATTAAAACTGAAAAAAAAACCAGTGAGAATACAGTGATATGAGAACAAATGGTGGGCAGGAAGCAAGGAGGAAAGTGGGCTTTGCTATCAATCTAGTAGCCTCCTCCAGTATGGTCCTCCTCCAGTTATTGGGTTCCCAATAACATTTCTTGTTATCATTTCTTGAATGGAAATAGTATGTAGGTAATTACAGTTATAGGCCTGAAAAATGATCAATTTCTTGATACATGGGACACCGGCCTTCCTTTCTGCTTTCTCAGACACGAACCAATCTGTTTATGATTTGCTATGCGGGAATGAAAATAGTTTTGGTTCCTATTTCTTCTATTGCAATTTCTTTGGAGGGAGGTAAAGCAGAGGGGGAGTGATGATTTATGTGATCTCCGACTTCTAATTAATTTATATTATCCTTATTCCCATGGTGACTAAAACAGTCATGCAGTCCAACGTTTTTCCCAGATGGAAGATTGCGAAAGAGGGATAATTTGTCAAAGGATTTCTCATCTTTTGCCATGTTTTCAATCTGTCTTTGAAGTCCCCAGCATCGTTAAAATCCACTTAGAAAATTTATTTTATTCCATGGAACATAACCAATGTGAATCTAACCGGTGGTGATTTGTGAATAGTAAGAACTGACAGCCTTTTTATTTCAGTCGGATTGGCTCATCTGATACACTGAAGACTGAATGGTATATTGCATCAGTCATTGCATGGCTGCCAAACCCAGCAATCTTGTGCCACATTCCTTCTCTGGAATCTGTGAGATAGAGAATTATGGTGTGTTATCACCAAGCTTCATTCTTCTTTCTGCACAAAAACTCCCAGCAAACCGTGGGAGTTTATGTGTAAGAAACCAAACCAAGACTCTATACTGTGGTAATGATGGCAGAGAGGTGGAAATGGATCATTTGAGAGCTGGATGTGGAATAGCAAGCAGAGAAAAGATAAGCAGAAATGAATTGGAACCCATTTCTCACCTTTCCATTTGTATTATTATTTCACTAACCAACTACATGGACCTATACAGGTAGTCCTTGACTTACAACCATTTGGTTAGTGATCGTCCAAAGTTACAACCGCACTGAAGAAAGGGATTTATGAACATTTTTCACACTTATGACCATTGCAGTATCTTCATGGTCACATGATCAAAATTTGGGCATTTGGCAACTGGCATGTATTTATTGCAGTTGCACTGTCCCGGGTTCATGGGATCACCATTAGTAACGTTGTGTCATAGCCCCCTCAGAGGCCAATTCGGAGGAGGAGGAAGAACAGTTGGAGCTGGGACCGTCTGACAGGGAAGACATGCCAAGGTCTGAGGACGATGCTGTCCTGGGCCCCTCAGTCATTGGGGGAGGCAGTCGACCAGACCGAGAGCTGCCTGCCTGCATAGACACAGAGGAGAATCAGCTATGGACTGGCAGTTGTGCTGATAGGCAGCCAATCTCCTCTGACAAGAAACAGCTGCCTGCTCCATTGATCCAAGGGCAAGGAGAATGGAGCCTAGGCAAGCCCAGAGAAGGGCTTCAAGGCTATGCGGGAAGAGGTTGCCCCTCCCCTCCTCACAAGGAACACCTGGAGGGGAGTAACTTAAGAAGAGTTAGTCTTTGCCAGGAACAATTGTTTGCTTTGGTTTATACTCCCCCAGTTTTTACTCGTTCCTACTGCTTTTTGCCTTGCCTTCACATTTTGTTTTGGACCTCACCTTTCTTTTGTGGCCTACATTTGGCCTTTGCTTCACTGGGACTTTGGAACTGCTTCTTTTCTGGGACTTGTTTCTTGTCCTGAAGATTGCCCTTGTCTTGTGCCTAGACCCTGCCTGGTGGATTGGACTTGGAATCCTGGACCTTGCCCTGTGAGCATGGTCCTACTCTGGGGGCTTTCTTGGTACTATAGGGGCTGTTGTTTGGGGGACTGAGGGTGGCTGCCTTCAAGAAAGCATGAGGGTGAAGCCTTACCAGTTGTTCGAGCACCGTTGGCTGGAACATTTGTTAAGAGAAATAAAGAGCTCTCTAGAGGCCTTCCTTGCCTTGACCATCTGGGTCAACACACTGACTTCTGACAAGCAAGGTCAATGCGGGAAGCCAGATTGGCTTAACCTGATTCATTTAACAGCTGCAGTGATTTGCTTAACTGTGGCCAAAAAAAGTCATAAAATGGGGCAAAACTCACCTAATAACTGTCTTGCTTAGTAACAGAAATGTTCCGCTCACTTATGGTCATAAATCAAGGACTACTCATTTAATTATATAATGCAGCATAACTCAATCCTCCTCTTTCTTGAACCAAAAGTATTTAAGTCTTCAAATATGCACAAGCTAGTGCTTGTTTACAGATGGTTGGCTGTCTTTATCCAGTTCCTATTATTGTTGTCAACAGTTTTGGCTCTCTAATCCAAAGAGGATGAATCTTTGTTATGGTCTGTAGATGACAGCCATTTTCTCACAATTCCATTGTTAGCTGGAAACAAAATAAACTTGAGAAGTTGCTTGGCACACAAATTGTGTTGATTGCAGTATTTATGATACTTACAGAGAACATTTAAAAGTGATTGCAGTAAATTTGTATTTGCTGCATAATTACTTGTTATCTTTTTTGACAGAGATGTACTAGAAATCAAGGAAACGGTTTTTTAAAAAAATATTTAAGCTAAGCATTGTCAGTACTGATTATTTTAGTGGTCAATTTTCTTTACAAACTCAGTGTTGGATTACATTTTGTGCTTCACCCAGGATTGTTTTGCTATTGCTTTGACAAGGAATATAATTTATTAAGCTATTATGCCATTGAAAAAATAATAAACATCAAAACATGAGTTGAGGCTCTGTTTAACATAACACTTCTTTATAGTTTGTTTATATTTTAGAAGTTGCTAGAACATAAACTAATTATTGAATATTGTGTAGCTTTAATAGGCTGAGTGTCCCAGATGGGCTGGACCACATTGATAAGATTGCAGTGTATAATAAATGGAGTTCTGGATAAATGTTTGGAAGAATCAGCTTGATCCAGAAAAATGGGTCACTTGGGAATATTAGATAGTGGTGGAAGGTGAACAATCAGCCACGAAAGCCATCTAGTAAGGCAGGGGTGGGAAACTATGGCCCTTTTAAGACTAGTGAAGCTAGGCAAAATCACATCAGATACGTATACAATTAGCACAGGCCCCCCCCAGGACTGTGTGCTCTCTCCACTTCTCTTGTCTCTATATATCAATGACTGTATCTCAAATGATCTCTTTGTTAAAGTATGAAGTTTGCAGATGATACAACAGTGATTGGTCTCATTCGTGAAAATGACAAATCTGCATACAGACAGATTGTGCCTTGTGGTGTGGCTGGAACAATCTTAAACTGAACACACATTCAAAAACTATAGAAATGATAGTAGATTTTAAGAGAAACCCTACTCTTCTACAACCTCTTACAATACTAGACAACACAGTATCAACAGTAGAGACCTTCAAGTTTCTAGATTCTATAATATCCCAAGATTTAAAATGGACACCTAACATCAAAAATGTCATCAAAAAAGCACAACAAAGAATGTTCTTCCTGTGCCAACTCAGAAAGCTCAGATTGCCCAAGGAGCTGCTGATACAGTTTTACAAAGGAATGATTGAGTCTGTCATTTGCACCTCTATAACTGTCTGGTTTGGATCTGCAACCAAACAAGACAGACACAGACTTCAACAAGAACTGCAGAAAAAAACAATTGCTACCAGCCTGCCTTTCATTGAGAACCTGAATACTGCACAAGCAAGAAAGAGGGCTGTGAAAATATCTACAGACTCCTTAAATCCTGGACATAAACTATTTCAGCTTCTTCCCTCAAGATGACGCTATAGGACGTTGAACACCAGAACGACAAGACATAAGGACAGTTTTTCCCCCATGCTGTCACTTTGCTGAACAACTAATTCCTACAACACCATCAAACTACCAGCCTGCCTTTCATTGAGAACCTGAATACTGCACAAGCAAGAAAAAGGGCTGTGAAAATATCTACAGACTCCTTAAATCCTGGACATAAACTATTTCAGCTTCTTCCCTCAAGATGACGCTATAGGACGTTGAACACCAGAACGACAAGACATAAGGACAGTTTTTCCCCCATGCTGTCACTTTGCTGAACAACTAATTCCTACAACACCATCAAACTACTTAGTAAAGCTGTATTACTATGATTCTCATCATCTTTCCTATTACCTATCCTTATCTTCTTATGACTATGTTGCTTGTGTCATACAATTTATATTGTTTTTAGTATCCTAGTATGATTTATGTTGTTTGCTTAGCTAGTATTCTATGACTATCACTGATTGTTGCATCTTATGATTTATTTATTTTATTTTATTTTCAAATTTTATTAAATGTACATTTAAAAACAGAAGTGGACATGATTCAACTTCCCTGGCTACAACACTGCTATTAGTATTGCCTTATGTTACAGAAAGAAAAACAGAAACTTAAAATACATTCTATAACAGGACAGAGTATAACAAACTGTACATATAACATCTGTAAATTTTTGGGTAAACCATCTTTCAGTCGTCAATGTTGTATTTACATATCTTTCAGTTGTGTCCTCATATAGGTGTTAATAAGAAGTCCTTACGATATCAACTAATCAATTGATAATCATCTCAGCGATCCTCCTTATCTCTAACCAATTGTACAAATTTTTCCAAATTTCATAATACTCCGTTTCAGTTTTATTTATAATCTCTAGAGTTAACCTGTCCATTTCAGCACAGGATAAGATTTTATTTATTATTTCTTCTTCAGTGGGGGTTTCCTTTCTTTTCCATATTTGGGCGTATGCCAATCTTGCTGCGGTTAAAATATGCAATAGTAAGTAGAAAGATGCTTTGCTGAGTTTATCATTAATAATCCCTAATAAGAAGGTTTCTGGTTTTAAATCGATTTTTTGTAATAGTATTTCTTCCGACCAATTTTTTATCTGATGCCAACAATTTTGTGCTTTTGAACATTCCCACCACATGTGATAGTAAGTCCCTGGAAGTCTTCTACATTTCCAGCATGTCGGTGAGGTTTTTTTTTATCTATTTTGGCTAGCCTTGTGGGGGGAAGATGCCATCTATAAAACATCTTGTATAGATTTTCTTTATGTGAGGTGGCTAGCGTTAACCTCCTGTTTCTGTCCCATAATGATTGCCAATTATCTAGGTCAATACTGTAACCAAAATTTTTGCTCCAGATTAACATTGTTTCTTTTACCTGTTCTTCTAGTTGTATCTTATGATTTATGATGAAGTGTTCTATTTTATGATTTATGATGAATGTATTTTTATGAATGTTGTTTATGATCATGATTTATCACTATTACTTGTATGTGTACACTGAGAGCTTATGCACTGGAAAAAAAATTCCTTGGGTGTCCAACCACACTTGGGCAATAAAGAATTCCACTATTTTATTGTGGACTTCATCTCCTAGAATTCCTGAGCCAGCTGGAAGTTGAAGTCCACAATCATAAAGGGGCCATAATTCCCCACCTCTGCAGTTAAAGAAACATTTCTGGAACTTAGTTTAGCAAGAAAGTGAGGAAGTGCAATAGGATGCTAGTAAGTGATGATCAACTCTCCCTTTACTGCGACCTTGGCAATGCACTTTTAGAGAGCATGAGCTCAGGCACAAAGATGCAAGACACTGTATGCTGAACAGCAACAAGAATGAAAATTAAGTAAGCTCTACAGAGATTCTTTGGCAAATAGGAGAGACAAAATGTCATACATTGATTTTTTAAAAAATCAAGCTGAATCCTTGACTTTAATAGTAACTGATGGCATATAATTATAGTATAAGTCCACTATTTCAATAGCATTGTTTTTCTGAATGCTGTACCAATACATTATTTTTTTTTTAAATAAATTTTTATTAATTTTTCATTTAAAAACAGAAGCATAAATCTTTTATCACAATATCAACCAAAGAAAATAAAACTAAACAAAACATTTCACGGACGTGTCCGGTGTCCCCCTCCTGCACCACCCTCTTCCACTTACCACTCCTTCCTCCTCCCATTCTACCACCACTCCTCCTTCCTCCCTCTTTCCTACCTCCCTTCCTCACTCAGCCATACATTATTGCTCCTAAAAGAAATTATGAACATTTTACTCCAACTCAACAAACTGTTACACATGCTAAATATTGCATTTATTCAGTGATTTTCCTCTACTGTAAATTGTATAAATTGTTGGGTTAATTTTAAATTGGGGCAAGGAAAGAACATAGTATGTACAGAATGGAAAAAAGTAAACAGTTTTTATTTTAAAATATGACTACGGAATCTCCATAGCTTTCTATGCAAAATTAAGACAGCAGCCAATTTAATTCAGTTTCAAAACATAATATGGAAAACACTTTTTAAATAAATATAAAAATACTTTTATGGGAAAGCAGTTCTTTCTCGACACAATTACAATTTAAATAAAAAGATGGCTCTTTTAACAACATGTCATTATTGCTGCTGACAGAGACGGGGCACCACTGCAACATGTGTCCCTGTCAAGCAGAGGTGTCCAAGTAAGGGACCCCTTGGACCGGCAGCCAGACCAAGGGGGCCAGGAGAACCCAGAGTTCAGCGGTCCCTTCTGGGGTGGTGCTACAATTATCTCAATATTTACTGTTTTTTGTGAGAACAAAGTATTTCTGAAACAATACAGTTTTGTGGAGCTGTATTAATAAATAAGGCTGAACAATTTAAAGTGTTCATAAACTAAGTCATAAAATCATCATCTTTATTGACATCTTGAATACCTTGGATTATATTTTACTTACGGGCTTTGCTTTTGTTTAGTGTTAACTTTTTATTGACGCACAAATTCAGAATTAAAGACAGAATGTCCACATTAAAACTAATGCTTTGCTTTTCTCATACACTTGTTATCTTTCTCATGTTATCTCACAGGAGGTTGCTACTCAGATTATGCATAGTTTCCTGTCCTACTGGATGATAATGAAAAACATTATCTATTTAGAGAAAAGAAGTTCTTGCATTTTCCCTTGGAAAGGAAAACCACATTGAAAAGAAAAAAAATTCCATCAGAGTTACATGACCAGTGGCAATGCTTGCCTTTCACATAACCAGTTTAATTGGGCTTCTCTCCACTTGGAACAGTGGACACTGTTTTTTGCCTTGTTTATACAGCTTGATTTCATTCAGTCTCACCTGCTGAGAGTTGGACTCTTGCCCGTTAGTTCTAATGAAAACTGGACAGGAAGGAACGAGTGATTTACTCATTTACTCACTGAAGCTGTTAATGAATATTTCATTCAGGGAGAATGATTCTAAAAGCTGAGATTTGTAGCCATTTAGAAGGATGGAGGAAAGAAAGAATTGACAAATGGATAGATAAACATATGCTGGGTTCCATGGATGATTGCACCTACATTTTTGGATACCCACCATCAAATAAAGTCATGCCATCTGTTTCCAAAATTTCTAGTAGTTAGGAATTCAGTCTGAGATAACTCAGATCCAAAGGAGCGATAGTTTCAGATTTGAGGGGGGAAAAGCCAGATATGTGTGCCTATACCACACATATAGGCACACAAACCGGTAGCAAATTCTACAGTACCAGGAAATGGCCTGGAAAAATGTTGCTATAATCATAAAACCTATAGGATATGTAGGTTCTTACTCAAAGTACAGAATTTCCTTTTAATATCGTACCTTTGGCTTTCATCATGCAGATCAATAGAAAAACAGTTTCCAATTTTTTGCAGCAAAGGAAAAGAATATGAAATCTAAGAACTGTGGAGAAGAGGAATACTCTTGCCCATTTCCCAAGCATATTAAAGTACATTTATTAGAGGGGTGGAACACGGAAGAGAGAAAAACATGCATAGTAACTTGAGATGCTTGGCAAAAATATGTGATATAAAAATAATAATAAACCAAGAGGAAAACTTGAATGGAGGCCTTTGTTCTTTATCTCAATACCTGTGAACCCTAAGAATTGCACTTAAACAGACAAACTCTTATTGTACTAATGCTTTTATACAGAACTGATTCTTCTCATGTTGAGGACAATCTCAAGAAAACCCTCAGTATGCTGGTTTCTTAGCAAGTAGCAAGCCCTCAGGGGTATGGCTGGCTCAGGAATTCTGGGAGTTGAAGTCCACGAGTCATAAAAGAGCCAAGGTTGCCTACCCCTGCCCTAGATAGCCAGGTATGTGAGCCAGCTTAATACAGTATCTGAAATACATAGGGGGAGTAGAATTTCCAGAATCCAATCCCTGAGATTTAGCAAGTTTTGAGTATCCCTAATTTTTTTCAAGCCTCCTATGGAATCTCGTTCCTTCAACTTTCTGGACAATTGTGCTATTGAAACTCAAATCTGCTTTTCAGAGGAGCCTGAAAAAAATAGTTCCAGTATTATATTTTTACTGTTATCCTTTCTGACAACATCTTTACAAATTTGGGTTACCTCTATATAATCTTCCACGACCTGCCCCTGTTCCTCCCCTAAATAGAGCCTTTTTAATTCATATTTTCACTTAAGGTGTTTGGCAGCCATGTTTGGCTTCTTCTTTTGCTTTCCTTTTTTTTTCCTAATTGGAACTCTTATTTTAGTGTCTTCTTGTCTCATCCATCTTAGGGTCCTTTTCCATTAGGCTCCATCGTCTGCTATGGAATCTTACTTATCATTGCTGTGTTTATTATAACTTATTTCCTTCCTTGATAAGGAGACAAAGAGTGATATTTAATATCACTCAACTTTAACTTTTACAGAAATTCCAATAACATGATATTTCATGATGATTTTTCCTAAAAAAAACCCCATTGTTTTCCCTTCATTTACTGAGTCCTTTCTAATCATTAGTATCAAGGATAATTGATCATCCTGTGCTTTCTCTACTCTCTGAATGAGAAAATTGTCAACAAGTCAAGTGATGAATTTCCTGCAAAGACTACATTTGGCAGAGTTTGTCTCCCAACAGTTGTCATGACAAAGTCCCTTCTGACTAATTCAAGCTGTTTTTCTGTTGCTTTTGAAAGATAACATCCACATTGTCATTCTGGCTTCTTGTTTGGGAAAGGACATCAAAATTTCATCCTTCTAGCAGCAGTCCTATAAACAATAATCTGTAATAACCCTCACTCAATTCAATCAGATAGACCTATATATGATTGCAAATAAATTATTCTGAAAAAGACACTTCAGGATTTTAAACATTAGTTATATTTGGAACCAGAGTTAGCCAATTTCCTTAAATGATTTATATATGTCACTTTCTTGTCTACTTTAATGCCCCTGAAATTTGTAATCACACCACTGGTTAGAATAGATTTTCCAGCATTTGAACAAGTATATTGTCATTAGCACCAAAGGAAGTTCCATGCAGAAATTAGAAGAAAATAATGTATATTTGTTTTTTCAGTTCAAGTGATTTTGAGAATACCTAAATGGAAACAAACTAATTTATTTTCTCAGTGGCCTTCTTATATTTTACTTTCTAATAGTTTACTTCTGCTGAGCTAAAGTTTTCTGACAATACAGGCTGAAAGTCATCAAAATAAAACAATACTGTATAACATTTACTTGTTTTCCCTAGAATTTCAGGTACAAATATTTTTGTAACTTCTGTAGTCAGATTTATTTTAGATTTGTTGATAAAGGACAAATGTCCGTTAAAAAGAAAGGAATGGGATTTCTGAGATATGGCTCCCTATAAAACTAGCCAATCCAAAGGAATTTTGTAGATTTCCTTGAATGGACCATAACAAAGCTGATGCATGAGCTGTGGTGGCACAGTGGTTAGAATGCAATACTGCAGGCTACTTCTGCTGACTGCCGGTTGCCAGCAGTTCAGCAGTTTGACTTTCATGGCTCAAGGTTGACTCAGCCTTCCATCCTTCCGAAGTCGGTAAAATGAGGACCCAGATTGTTGGGGGCAATATGCTGACTCTTTAAACCACTTAGAGAGGGATATAAAGCCCTGTGAAGCAGTATATGAGTCTAAGTACTATTGCTATTGCTGTTCTAATATACTGCATTGATACAGGTCAAGTTTAACATTCCCCCCCCCCCCATTTGGCATAATTCTGATATCAGAATTGCAATATCTGGTGCTGCAAACATGTGTTCCTGGATATCTGAAATCAGCCTTGTGGTTTCTGTAGTAGTGGAAACGAATAAAGGGTCAGGAATATATGAGAGGCTGTCAAAAGAAAACGATCTATGAGCTCAGCTCTTCTCTCTTACAGATTATTTCTCTGAAACACCAGCAAATATTTCTGAATATCAACGATTTCAAATAACCTTAATTTTAACAGTTGTAAGTTTTGGTGGTAGTGCCACCAACAGTTTAGAGCTACTGCTTTCCAGGAAGTAGATTTGCTCTCCCATTTGGGGGGGGGAGGTATAGTCTGGTCATCTGGAACAAATCTGCATAGCTGGCAAATAATATTAGATGCTATTTTCAGTCTCTTCTATGATAGAGTTTTATTATTTCTGGAAGCAGTGATATTTTCCTCTCTTACTCCCTCTTTTTTTAATTCTTATAATAAGTACATTGTGGCTTGTTTAAAAATGAAACAGGCCTAATAGGACAGAAAACTTTAGATGGCTCATTTCTCTGCTGATGTTGTTCCTGAAATTTGGAGAAGGTATTCCAAACATGTTTTATTTGAGATTTTATTCCCTTTGGAACAATATTTGTGAAGATTTCACAGCCTAAATGTAAACATTTTTCAATTCACTTTAAAAAAAAGTGCTAAACTTATGTGTCCAAATGGTAACAACTGGAATGGTGAAAGAGGAGTTAGTATTCCAAATTAAACAAATGTTATTTGGTAGAACAAGAACAAAAATGGCAGACATTGGTCCTTTGTCTTCATTTTCTCAGTCTTTGATAAAAATAGAACTAATGGAAGACCAATATTCAGATGTTCCATCCGGAGAAAACAAAAAAAGAAAACAATCATTGACAGTTATGAGAGGACATTATTATCTTTGTCAAAGCAGAATACTTAGGAAATAAAAGGTACTTAAATTCAAAGATTCATAGCTATAGTAACAAAACAATTAGTCCAAACCTGGTCCTGTGCTGCTATATACTATACATATTAAATTTTTTTAGATATCTGAGAAATAAAATGAAGTTGCATGCTTCCAGGCATATTGTATATGCTAGTGCTTTGACTCACTATTTAATCATATCCTGTATTATTGAGGTGGTTAGAATATATTGTTATCATTAGTTCTCTTAATTCTTGATGTTGTTAGAGTCATTTCTTACTCCTTATATTTTTCTCATCTCTAGATTTTAATCAGTTTCTATCTGAACAACTTCAATTATTTTGCTGAAAAAAACAACTAGAGTAGGAGATTATTAGCCGACTTTGTTGATATCCTAGTATGGGCATGATGTCATAGTTAACTAAAATTCAGCCATTTTTCATGTTTAAAGGGTGCTATACGTATTTGGATGATGTTGAGAAAAACCTTAAATTTGACCTTATTTTTATAAAAATAAAATTAATGTTATGATATTCTAAGATAGTCATAGTTTGAACTCTTTTCTTTCTTCAGTTGATAGGAAGATTAAAACATATTCAGTGCTGGTCACAATCGCTGGAATAGTTATATTGTGTGAAGTTAAGGCTCTTTGAAATACACTATTTTCTATTGTATTGATTTGTGGAAGATGTTGAACACCAGATTAGAAAATTAAAATTCGTGAAAAAACAAAACACTGAAAAATTTAAGCTGAACGTAGTAAAATGCTACTGTAGGCCTTTCTGGGAAAACATCAAAATCATATTTTGGAAGCCAATACATACAAAAAAAAAGATATAAAAAGCTGAAGGACATCGACTGCGGTACTCTTCAATAACTTAAAATAAGGCCTTTATGGGTATAATGCCATTCTAGGCACCATGTTCTGAGGTACAGTGTTGGAAAGAGTATTCTAATACTTGAAGAGAATTGCCCTGATAATATCCAAAACATTTTGTTTGCTTTTAATTTGTAATTGTGGTCCTCCTTTTATCACCTGAAAAATAGATAAATCATTCTTATGCTGCTAAATTGTGGATCAGGACGTAAATGTCACTTTAGCCAGCTAACAAAAATAAATGCTTACCAAACCAATTAAAATAATTTAAAACCTAATCAAAAATTAAAACACAGGTAAATATATAAATAGATTAAAAGGTTGTGTCTTGATATTCTATCTGAAGGAAGGAGAACAGACAGTACAGAGGGACAATATTTTTAGTTTTTCAAGAAAACTGCTTATTGTATTAACATAATATTGGTGACCAGGTGAGGGGAAAAGAAAATGGAGGCCAAATTGGAAAGGTCGGTCTCCTGGTCCTACACCCACACCTACACTTCCACCTCCTCCATCTCTATTCTGGGGTATGAATTTAAAATAAAAGCAATGAGAATTTCTTTCTTGGAAATTTGTGTCTTTCTAACTGATTTAAAGTACCTTTATTTTATTTATATCCATATTCATTTTCTCTTCCTGATGCTTGATGCAAGCTTTCCAAAAGTTACACTTCAGAGATGGAATATATTCTCATGTGTGTCTGACAGAGTTTTACGAATGTCTTTGCTTAATTTGAACCCCTTAATGCATAAGAATGGTGTCCTTCACCACTGTGCAATTCACTCCAGCTGTTCTGTCCATTTGCAGTATCCAAGGGACTTTGATCCTGCAGCTGCCCTGCTTCTCTCTTTGTCCAAGAAGACAATTCCTTCATATTTCAGGGAGCATTTCATCTTGAATGGCTTAGAGGGGGAATTTTGGTCCTTCCAGGTTCTCATTTCTTAAAGTTATGCTTTTTTTCTTTTCCAATCTTGCTTTTAGCTGCTCAAGATGCTCAGCCTTTCCCTTTTGTTTATGGAACGTCATTGCACAATTACTTCAATTGTTGAAGACATCCTGTTGGAGTGTGTGCATGGGAGTCTTCCTGGAAATGGGAATCTGACCTGAGCAAGAGAAGCAAGAGGTCTCTCTCTTTCCCCCCACACACACAAAAGGAGAGGGAAAGGGAGAGGGAGAGGGAGAAGGAGAGAATCATTTCCCAGTTTCCATTCTGCTGGGGCAACCCACCACCCTTCGACTTCACTCAGGAAATATGGAACAAAAAACCAATCCATGTTTCATATGTACACTTATCTTCTATAAAAGAGAAGGAGGAAACAGTATGCTTTTTAATGTCAGCCCTGCTGGTGCAACTAAACTAAGAACTGGGAAGTGGGGTTACACATAAATTTAGTAGGGAAACAAACTACCAAAGCTTTGCAAAGCTTCAGTGCTGGAAAAAAGAAGATTGTCTGAGAGCCAGAACTAAATCAGTTCAGCTGGTGAACTCAATTGATGTCAAGCAATCATAGGTTCAGGATGATTTTGAGTCAGAATAGCCCCCTTATATTGAAGTGTTTTGTATTGATAGCTGGAGTTTATTCAACAGAAATGAGAAAACTGGTACTAGCTGGGAGGAAAGAATCAGAAAAGTCAGATTCCTGAAGAAAGATTGTGTTGTGTGTCACTGCTTGGTGATCTGCTGTGGACTGACAAGTGACCAGACACTCTTCTGTTCCTTGTTTTTAAATAATAGATGGTTTCTTTAATTAAAGAAGTCACTGTACCCATTTCAGCAAAATCTGTCAAATTTGCTAACTGTTCCTCCTTAGGGGGTAGTGTCAATGTTTCCACCTCTGTGCATATAGTAATCTTGCCACAGTAATCATATATTGAAACAATCTTCCGTGACTTTTCTCTAACTGTTAATTTTAACAGTTAATTAATTCTAAAAAGAAAGGTTTTGGCTTCATTTGAATATTGATCTTTAAAATCCTCTATATGAAAATATATATTTGAATTCATTTTTTAAAAAGCTTTTTTTTTACATATTTAGCAAGCATGATAAAATGTTCCTTCATACTGTTCACATTTCCAATATAATTTGAAATGCCTTTATATAGCCCATAATTTTTATGGAGTCATGTACCAATGATACATCATTTTATAAAAATTCTCTTTGAGATCGCAATACAGTGTACATTTCAACCCTGGTGGCACAGTGGTTAGAATGCAGTATTGCAGGCTAATTCTGCTCACTGCCAGGAGTTTGATCCTGATCAGCTCAAGATTGACTCAGCCTTCCCTCCTTCTGAGGTCAGTAAAATGAGGACCCAGATTGTTGCGGGCAATATGTTGACACTGTAAACTGCTCAGAGAGTACTGTAAAGCACTATGGAGGGGTACATAAGTCTAAGTGCTATTGTTATTGCTTTTGAGCACATATTTTCACATTGATCCATCTGTATATTATTACCAAAATTCTTAGCCCACTTTATCATACAATAAATTTGATCTGTTCTTTCATTTCAAATTTCAGCAAAAGTTTATACATTTTAGCAATTACACGTTCATCATTGGTAAACAATTATATTTCAAATTCTGCCTTACTTTGTTTCATATCATAAGTCTTTTTTCATCTATTTTAAATCTTTGACTTTTTAAAATTAGAGCAGAGACATCATCTACATTTATTGGTTTCAGGAACCTCCTAAAGACATTTTATTTAAATAAGAGAAAAATGTCAAACTTGTAATTTATGGTTTTGATGATTACATAGAATAGATTATAGAAAGAAGAATATGATGTAACTTTTGAGAGAGGTTAAAATATATTTGCACTTATAACTACTCTGAAGAATATTGGATGCAATTTCTTTATATCTTTTTTCTTTCTTTTATATTTTCTTCAATTTTTTTCAAGTTTTTCTTGCACTTTTTGCTATTTTTTTGATTCCTTCCTTTTTATTTCTTTCCTCCTTACTTTAGATTTGCTTGTAGATGTTTCTCATTAATACTCAGTTGTTTTACATATATAGTACAAAAAAATACAGGGGAAAGACTCTAACTGGATAAAACATTGCACTGACCAATGACGGATAGTACAAGTTGATGAAAGTCATTTCAGTAGGGATACTTCCTTTAAAGGGTTGTGCAACTCTAAGAAAGGATGTTTTCCTTTGATAAAGTTTCATGTGAAGCATTCCTTCAAAGCAGCATTGAAAGATAAAATCACAGAATGAAAAATATTAGATCATCTAACTCAATACCCTCCCCGTGCAATAATTTCATGTTTAAACATCTCTAGTAAAGGAGATTCTAATACTTTTTGAAGCATTGTTTTGAATCCCTGCAAAGAAGCAAGCAAAGAAAGAAACATCAAAACAAAACATACATATTTATGTCCTGTAGGAAATAGGTACAGCGGTTCCATTTGTGTGCTATGTGTACACTATTGTATACCATGGACACCATTTCCACCCAGGACCATATGCTCGAAAAAGTGCACATATGTGAGATGCCTCACTGAAGAAAAGTGTGTCACCCCTCAAGCATTTCCATGAAGCCAATAATGCTAATCTTACCCAGCTGAATTCTGTTGTGTGGACTACAATAACATAGGTATCTTGTTCTGTATAACAATGGGAAGACTTTTGGAAAGCAAACATATTTAATACTATCTGATTAGAAGTTCTTATCTATTGTCACACAGATGACCTTTTCTTCTCAGAAAATCTAGAGCTTTCATTGTTACCGGTATGTAGAGTTTTTGTGGATCAATTATGTACTTGCTTGTTAGGTACTTTTCCAAAATAATTGTACTGGATTTATTACTGGTGATTTTTTATTTGCTGTTACCCAAACTGCACATTTTAATAGCACAGCATCTCCAACAAAGGCTTCCTAATCAGTTCTTGAAGGCAAGCTCATTTCCTGGTGATTTAACTGACTTGTCCATGTCAAATAAAATATTACATTGAGACGGTGTATGCAAAATTACACATTTTAGCCAGACGTCAAATTTGTAAGTTGTTCCTTAGAATTTAAATGTTGACTAATTTGAATTTCTTTGATTTATATCTAATAATTGCTGACACTTGCACTAAGTAGAATTGGTGCAATTTAAGCATTTTGGATGAGTATGTAGAACAACTATTTTCCCATAGCTACTAAAGTCTTACATTACAGTTCTGTATTTAGTTTACATGGGATAAATGCAATAATGTTATATTTTTGAATAGGTATTTACTGATTTTTCATTTCAAAATCGTGCAATAATTGAAGAAATATTTTTGACCCGCATATGTTCATAACTCAATTCAAACCCAAATAAAAAGCCCTCAGAAGCCAATTGTATTGTTAAAATATGAAGAGGCTGCCATCTTGTGGCTGCAATTTAAATAGTTAAATTTGGTGAATATAACCAAATCTTCATTGTACTTCCATCAATGTTTTCATAAAAAAATGGAGAAAGAATGAAATAAACCAGAAGAGTTTATTTCATTCACAATCAAAATAAAGTTAAATTTAATCCATGTAAAAGTAAAACTTTTAACTACATTGTTCCTGTATTGATGCTTCTATTGCCTACCAAACATATACATTCATATACATAACCATATTCATTTTTAAAATAGGTAGAAGCCAGAATTAAATAAAGTAATGAGTAGCATTGCCTTGCAAACTATGTTTCATAAAATTGCAACATATTGCACGTCATTGCAACATATTGCATATTGCAGGTGGTTAAGATATTGGGAGCCAGTTTGGTCTGGTTGTTAAGGCACCAAGCTAGAAACCAGGAGACTGTGAGTTCTAGTCCTACCATAGACATGAAAACCAACTGTGTGATTTGGCCCAGTCACTTTGTCTCATTCCATGATGTCAAATTCAGGTAAAAAATTGGTTGGTCAGTTTTTGTAGCAACCAAAGGATCAACATTTGGATGATCTGAAAAAAAGAAAGAAAAAGCTTGCACTTGTGTCAAAAATCCTAGGAAGAAATAAAAATGGTTTTTCAGAAGTTTACTCTTTATCAGCCCAACCTAATGCATAGAATTGTTGCTGAGGAAAGATCAAGTGCTATGTATTCCATCATTAGATTTTAGAAGAAAGATGAAATATAAATCTAAATCATTACTTATTAATTTTTAAAAATTGCAAAAGCTTCTCCAGTGCTGTGTGCAAATCTGAGCTAGCACATATCTTGAAGATTTACATGTGATTGTACAATGCCAGGAACAGATAAAAGGTTTCAGGTCCTTCTAATTTCTTATAAATTTTTCTTATTGAGCCATTAAATCCTCCTCACCTAATTTAATAAAGTAATCATTAGCTTGGCTAACTCCAATTTCTTTTTCTCAATTTGATTATATCACTCTGTCCCAACTTTACTTCATATATAACATATCTGATACACCTTTTTTTCCTGCATTTTGGCATAATATTTATTTTATTTTATTAGATCGTATTAGTGTTTATTTGGTCTGATAAAAAGTACGTGAATGTAATTGTCTAGGAAGCTTATACTTATTTCAGGATGCATGTGTACTCCTCCATGTTGTGATGATTCAAGACTCTCTCTATAAATTTATTTCATAGGAAATTGCAGTTACACCTCTCTGTGATAATGGGATGTTACCCTATAAATGATGCAAATACTTGTAATAATTAGAATAGAACTGGAAGGGACCTTCGAGGTCATCTAGTTTAACCTCCTGCTCAAGAAGGAGACCCTATACCAGGGGTCTCAAACTCACAATGTCACATGATGTGTCACGACGTATCACAACTTTTTTTCCATTGTCGGCAATGGGGTGGACGCGGTTTCGCCATGATGCATCCGGACCCTGGGTCAGCAGTTTGACACCCCTGCCCTATACCATTTCAGACAAGTGACTGTCCAGTCTGTTCTTAAAAATTGACAGTGATGAAGCACCCGCAACTTCTGTTGGCAAGCTGTTTCGCTGGTTAATTGTTCTCACTGTTAGGAAGTTTCTCCTTAATTCCAGGTGGCTTCTCTCTTTGATTAGTTTTCATCCATTGTTTCTTGTCCTGCCTACAGGCGCTTTGGTAAATAACCCTTTCCTCTTTGTGGCAACCTCTCAAATACTGGGGTACTGCTATCATGTCCCCCCTAGTCCTTCTTTTCTCTAGACTAGTCAAACCCAAATCCTGCAACCATTTTTTAGTCTCCAGGCCTTTAATCATCTTAGTTGCTCTTCTTTGCAATTTTTCCAAAGTCTCAACATCTTTTTTGTAATGTGGTGGCCAAAACTGGATGCAATATTCCAGGTGTGGTCTTACTAAGGCTTTGTAAAGTGGTACTAATACTTCACATGATTTTGATTCTATGCCTCTGTTTATACAATCAAGGATTGTATTAGCTTTTTTGGCTGCTGCCACACACTGCTGGCTCATATTTAAGTGATCATCCACCAGGACTCCAAGGTCCCTCTCACAGTTACTGTTTTTGAGCCAGGTTTCACCTAATCTGTACTTGTATCTTTGTTTGTCCTGCCTAAGTGTAAAATCTTGCTTTTCTCCACATTAAATTTCATATTGTTGGATAGGGCCTATTGTTCAAATCTGTCAAGATCTTTTTGGAACCTGTGCTTGTCTTCTATTCCTGCCAGCTTAGTGTCCTTTGCAAATTTGATGAGTTCCTCTTCTATTCCCTCATCCAAATCATTTATCAAGACATTGAAGAGTACTGGGCCTAAGACGGAAACTTGTGGAACCCCACTGCTTACTTCCCTCCATGTAGACATAGTACCATTAAGGACAACTTGTTGAATACAGTTTGCCAGCCAGCTACAAATCCATCTGGTGTCTACAAATCTGATGCTGTCTATCCCACATTTTTCTGGCTTACCAAGAAGTAGGTTGTGGTCTACTTTGTCAAATGCCTTGCTGAAGTCTAAGTATACTACGTCCACAGCATTTTGCTGGTCTACTGATTTAGTCATTTTGTCAAAGAATGAAATAAGATTGGTTTGCCATGATCTATTTTTAATAAACCATGCTGGCTTATAACTTCCATTGTTTCTAGATGTTCACAGATATGTTTTTTGATTATATTTTCCTTTATCTTCCCAGGTATTGATGTTAGGCTGATTGGTAGTTTCCCGGGTATGATTTTTTTCCCTTTTTTGAAATGGGAACCACATCAGTTCTTGGTACAATTTAAGATTATTAGGAATTTGAAACATCTTTAATAATTCTAGAACCCAGGGTAGCCAAGGAAGTTGAATGGTAGGTGATTCATAATGTACTTTTTCCAAACCAAATCTTTAATTTATGGTATTCAAGATCAGATAGTGTGATGGACACTACTTTGGATAGCTATAAAAATAGCTTTTAGTCATGATGTCCAGAATACATTTCTCTTATCCAAGGCCAATATGTTCCCTAATATCAATTGCTGAAAGCAGAAAGTTCTATTGCATTCATGTATTGTTTATCTATTTTCTGGAAGTGTCCCAATGGACTCTGGAGACAGAATGATGAAGCAGAGCAGTAGTTTTTGACATTTGTATCTTATGTCCCAATAATCATATCAAAAAACCTTCTTTCCATCAAAAAAGAAGTCACATTTTTCTCCAAGAATGATATTTTTAGCTTATAGGCATTCTGTTATTACATTTATCACCTATGGAAAATTATAAGGACTTGTTTAAAGTTTCATGACTTACACTGTATCCTCTCTGTACTGAATCAATGTCAAGTGAGTTTCAATGGAATATGTGAAGCATGGACAACTTTATGTTGATCTTCTAGGAAACCATGTACTTAGAAGTTGCAACATCTGTGATATAGATGGTAACAGCTGACAAAGGTCAAGCATTGTCGAGTTTGCCTACAATCAGGGCATTTGTATCACACATAGAAGACGTGGGAACCATATAACAGCAGTATAAAATTAGATATTCAAAACCACCATATATTTTATAGCTTTAGAATGAATATTGAAATCTGATTTACTGTTCTGCTGCTGACCTTCATTATAAAGAGATAAGTGTCTGTTTATTTGAACAAGTAATCATTAATGAAACAGTGCTTTTGAACAGTCAAAGTCCTCAACTGTCTGAAGTAAAAAAAAAAAACCTTTAACTTGAATAACCACATATTTGACTTCTATGTATTTTATGCACGAGATGTTCTTTTACTGTTAATGGAGAGGTTAATGTTTCTCCCTGGCATTTGACAGGAATTTTGCACCTCAGTTTAATATACTCATTAAATAAGAGAACATTATAGATAATATATGCAACAAGGTAATCATTCAATTCAGTTTCAAGAAAAATGGCAGTAAAATGTAAAACTAAAAAAAGGTAAGCAAGTAAGCAAGGGGCACTTGAGTCTTATTATGAATATTTTTATTTTAGTCAGAATAATTTTTTCTCAGTATTAAAAGGTTCTATTTAAAAAGGTAGTTGTACTTCTGTCTACTGAAATCAGTGCAGGAAACAATGAAATTAAATTTAAAAGTTAAAATGAATTGTTGAGTAATATATTACAAAATCTCAGCAATTACCTAGGCCTATATTCAGACATAATGAGAGGATATAATAATTCCTGGTTATGTGGTGCAAAAAAGAGGAGGAGGAGGAGGAGGAGGAGGAGGAGGAGGAGGAGGAAATACTTAAACCAGGAATATAATAAATACAGTTACAGAAAAATGTATACGTAATATGTGTTTGGGTATGCAGGTTTGTAAATGCCTACACATTCACAAACCAGAAGAATGACACAAATGAAATGTAAAATACTTAATTGAGAGATGATACCACATCTTTTCACCTCATGGTTCCACAAGTAAAAGGAAGAATATGGAATGGAATCTGCTTACAGGTTCATATGCTTGATGTCCTGAAGTTCACAGGATCAGTAGTCAGCTAAACATGCATAAATATCCATAACATGGAAAAATGTGCATGGATATAGCATTTACACATAATTCTGGTTTTTCATTCCCTTTATGAAGACAGCTGCTTTAGAGATATTAAAAACGTGCGAGTTTCAATCAAAATTGCAAAATTACTGTATGTTTTATGTTTTTTTTCCTACATAGAAGAACACTTGAACTGAGTTAGATTATTGGCACCTAGAAGAAGTAGGCAATAACTTGAGAGCTTTATGCTGCTCTAACTCTTGTAAGAAAAAACTAGTTCTCCCAGGTCTTGAGATAGGGTGGTTGTGTGGGTGGGTAATTTTTCTTAGCTAATAGAAGAAATATATGTAGCTTGAGGTTGAATGGTGAAGTCTTTGGTGCTCTCTTAGTTCAGTTGTTTGCTTGCAGATGTTTCATTACCTGATTAAGTAATATCATCAGTGCCTGAGAGAAGCAACCTAGAACTATGGAGAAACGACTAGATGACCTCCAAGGTCCCTTCCAACTTTATTATTATTATTATTATTATTATTATTATTATTATTATTATTATTATTATTATTATTATTATTATTATTATTATTATTATTATTAAATAGCTTGCCCTGTTAGTGTCGGTGCGGGTGTAGTTTTCTCGTTGATTAGGGTATTGTTTTCTGCTTAACTATTTTTCTGATATTAATCCTTGCTTATCTGGGTGTAAGCTGCTTAAGAGGATGTTTAGGTTAGAAAACAAAGGAACAATCGAAAAAATAACGGTACAAGATAACTAAACATATAAATAAAATAGACTTACCGACTAAACAGTCTTAAGGTCCTAAAGGGATCGTAAAAACCTAAATCAAAACAGATCCTACGAGTGTCTAAGAGGGTAAAACTTTAATATCAGATAGGTACATCGAAGATACCAGACAGGTACATGAAGATAATTTTCTTCTATTCAAATATGTATAAATATTTATCCTTTAGTTAAATGCAAATTGATATAGAAGATAGATTACATTGAAGACCGGGGATGAGTAACTAAGTAAAATACCGCACTACTGTAATAATAATGAGCGTGTATTAGATTTTTAAATTAAAACTACTCAAGGTTGCATATACAGAAGAAGGTTCAAGATTGCCATGGGCTCTGATCTGATTTAAAATCTTTTGAAAATAATTGGTTTATTCTTCACAATTTTTCAAACTCTTGCATTGAAACCTATTTTATTTCCTTCTAAAATTTCAGTCATAATTACATAAATTGATATGAGTAGACTGATCTCATAATGAATCTTTAGGTGGCTTAAGCAACAATATTTGACTGCATACATTGTTTGTTATAAACCCCAGAAGCTTAATTAGAAACTAAATCTTTTGGAAAGCTAAAGAATATCCCTTAAGGGAAATAGAATTCTTGTGTTCAGTTACCCTTTGGAACAATGAAAAAGCTTCATGAACTAATAAATCTCTTTAAAATGTAAAATTTTTCCATTCAAGTGGGAACTAAAAAAATGGGTTAAATTAAAAAGATATTTCTCATAGGATTTAGTTTCAGATGGATATAAATATTGTAGGAGGCTATCTAAAACTACTTTGCAGCTTTTCCATTATGTGAAATTGCTTCATCCCCATCCCATTCCCAAACTTGCATTTACAATGAACTGTTATTGTAACAACATATATCTGCAGGATGGAACAAAAGGAAGTAAAAAATAAAAACCCCACCATTGGGTTATCAAAATGATTAGTTTCCTCTTACACAAAAGATTCCTGTTCATATTACTGGTACTAATTATCAATCTATCAGTATATTTCTTTTCTCCCCCCAGTTTGGGGTATTATTATTCACATTATGACTGTGCTTTTCATGATTAACTATCAGGATAGAAGTTTTGAAATAAGCTTCCATACCAGTATGATGGAGGAAGAGGAGGAGGAGGAGGAGGAGGAGGAAGAAGAAGAAGAAGAAGAAGAAGAAGAAGAAGAAGAAGAAGAAGAAGAAGAAGAAGAAGAAGAAGAAGAAGAAGAAGAAGAAGAAGAAGAAGATAAGGAAGAGGAGAAGGAAGCTAGTCTCCATATTACATCTGAGTAATGCTTGCTTGGAATCTTAAAGTACATTCCCAGAGTTGTAAGATATATAATATAGTTTTAACTGCTTTTGGAATTCTAGATGGAACAATTTTTTTTAAAAAAATGTTCAAGTCAGTGTTGACTATTGGTGACTACCTGGATAAATCCTTACAGTTTTCTTAGAAACATTTCAGAACTAGTTTACCATTGCCTCCTTTCTAGGGTTGAAAGAGAGTGACTGGCCCAAGGTCATTCAGCTGGTTTTGTGCCTAAGGCAGGACTATAACTCACGGTCTCATGGTTTCTAGCCTGATGCCATTAATCACTATACCAAACTGGTTGTCTTAAGGTAGAACTAACATTGTCTTTTTATTTTTTTATGGTATACTTGTTATACACGTCAGATAAGTATTAGTGTATGTATCAGAGTACGTCTTGTACGGGTCGATGAGAAAAAACCTACAATTTGGTCTTTTGGTTTAATTTTTTTTTATGACTACGTTCGGAAACTGGAAAGTAAGATAGTCTTTCAACGTAATTTGGTTATAGGATGTATGAAATGACGGAATAATATTTGCTTGCGTATTACCTTGCACAAGCAAAAGGACATGGCAGCATGGAACAAAGCCTTGTTTCATGGGACAAATGAATTAACCATTGTTGGATTCCCAAGGCTATGAGGAAAAGGTATCTCATTAACAGCAGCCCTTCAGATTCCTTTTACTTGGTAGAAATAGCTTTTTAAAAGATTGAAGAGTAGGGGAAGAGGAATTGTGCTTGGCAATTAGATACTAGTTTCATGAAACGGCTATGGCACTTTGTATTTATAATTAAATGAGAATGGACAGAAAGAAATAGAGGAATTTAAAGATTCAAGCAAAGTGATGAGAAAAAGATATTGGCAAAAATATAATAAAATCTGTTAGCCCATGGTATTAATTACACACCAGATACTTTACCACCTTCCTATCTAAAATGATGAAAGAGGAAATATTGAGGTTTTAAGAAAACCAAGATATGAATAAAATAGCATAATAACTGATAATAGACATTCTATGGTATCACAAAGATGCTTTTTCACAAGGCAACTGGACTTCCTGGTATCATTTTTCTTGGAAGAATTAGCTTACTTTAAGAACAGAAAGCATAGCTACCAAAATTATAGGAATGATGCAGAATTTGTCTAGTTCCCTGACTAAAAAGGAAGTTTTGTAGAATGTACCAAAATATACAATTAGCTAGGATGTGTAAAACAAGATCACAGTTTTTCCTGTAAATGCAATCCATTGTGAACCATTTAAAAATATTTGTGTCAAATGTATTGTCCTGTCTGCCATGCCTCCTGCTAAGTCATTTCCTACAAAATAGCATATGAAAATACTCTACCCACTTTTTAATATGAAAAACAAAGCTTTAATGTGGTAGAAAAGTGAATTAAGTTATTCTTGTTGCTTCCTGGAGCAAAGTAAAGGGTCCTTGTTACTTTCCCAATCATCTCATGTAAAGCTTGCACTATTTAACAACAACAACAACAACAACAACAACAACAACAACAATAATAATAATAATAATAATAATAATAACAACAACAACAACAACAACAACAACAGAAAGGATCTTTGATCTTTTCCATCAGTGTTGACCAAAGTTGTCAGGTCTAAATCTCTTTGGGTAATTCTGTGAGCAACACAAGTCATGATGGAGATGGTCAGTCTAGAGCCTTTTCAAGCCATTCAGATAGGTCATCAAAGCAATTTCGATGACCTCTTCTCTTAAGCAAAATGAACTATAACAAAAGAAAGTACATGTAGCTCATGGTTGGTAGAGTCTTTGGTGCTCTCTGAGCTTGGTTGTTTGTTTGCAGATTCTTCATTAGTAAACCAGACCATATCATCAGTTCTAGTGAGTATGCAGTGTGCTCCCTGATTATATATCGTAGTTTGCTCTGTCAGTGTTGGTGGGAGTGGGATTTTCTCTTTGGTGGTTCCTTGATTAGGGTACTGATTTCTGCTTGATAGTTTGTCTGGTGTTAATCCCTGCTTATCTAGATGTAGGCTGCTGGAGAGAATGTGTTTCCCTCTTAACTTTTTCATTGTGTCTTTTGAATGTTACGTAAATGTGGTTAATTTCTATATGTCAATCAATCAATCAGAATAGAGCTGGAAGGATCTTGGAGGTCTTCTAGTCCCACCCCTTGCTCAAGGAGGATACCCTATACCATTTCAGATAAGTGACTGTCTAGTCCAGGGGTCGGCAACCTTAAACACTCAAAGAGCCACTTGGACCCGTTTCTCACAGAAAAGAAAACACTGGGAGCCGCAAAATTCACACAC
Source organism: Protobothrops mucrosquamatus (assembly GCF_001527695.2). Lineage (NCBI taxonomy): Eukaryota > Metazoa > Chordata > Lepidosauria > Squamata > Viperidae > Protobothrops > Protobothrops mucrosquamatus. The sequence continues at coordinate 40,401 of NW_015386677.1, read as the reverse complement.
ACACGCGCCGGAGTTTAATTAAAAAGTAATAGAAGCTGCTGTGCATGTGTGTGTGTATGTGTATGTGTGTGTGTGTGTAAAAAAGAGAGTGGCCTCATGCTGTTCTCCGACAAGCTGACAAGTTTATTGGGTGGGATTCCTGCCTTTGCTGCATCTCTGCAGGAAGCAGGAAGCAGCAGAAAACAGAAAGCAGCAGTTCTCTCTCTCTCTCTCTCTCTCTCTCTCTCTCTCTCTCTCTCTCTCTCTCTCTCTCTCTCTCTCTCTCTCTCTCTCCCTCTCTGCAGCTCTTTCTCTTCCTCCCTCTCTCCCTCACACTGTTTTCTGACAAGCTGATACACATTCTTATTGGGCTGGCTCTCTCCTGTCCTTGGTCTGCCAGTCCTCTTCCCCCACTCAGTGTGTGTGTGTGTGTGTGTGTGTGTGTGTGTGAGAGAGAGAGAGAGAGAGAGAGAGAGAGAGAGAACTGCTGCTTTCTGTTTTCTGCTGCTTCCTGCTTCCTGCAGAGATGCAGCAAAGGCAGGAATCCCACCCAATAAACTTGTCAGCTTGTCGGAGAACAGCATGAGGCCACTCTCTTTTTTACACACACACACACATACACACACACACACACACACACACACACACACACACACACAGAGAGAGAGAGAGAGAGAGAGAGAGAGAGAGAATGAGAATGAGAATGGAAGAACAAGTGCCTCTCTTTGTCTCTGTCTCTCTTTCTGCAAATGGCGGAGGAAGACTGGGAGCTGCAGTAGAAGGCTCAAAGAGCCACATGCAGCTCCGGAGCCGCAGGTTGCCGACCCATGGTCTAGTCTCTTCTTAAAAACCTTCCGTGGTGGAATGCCCATGATTTCTGAAGGCAAGCTGTCCCATTGGTTAATTGTCCTCACTGTTAGGAAGTTTCCCCTTAATTCCAGGTTGCTTCTCTCTTTGATAAGTTTCCAACCATTGTTTGATAAGTTTCCAACCATTGTGCCCTCTGGTACTTTGGAGAATAATTTGATGCCCTTTTCTTTGTTGCAGTCCCTCAAATACTGGAAGAGTACTATCATGTCACCCCTATTTTTTCTGCCTAAGTGTAAAACCTTGCTTTTCTCTACATTAAATTTCATGCTGTTGGATAGGGCCCACTGTTTAAGTTTGTCAAGACCTTTTTGGATCCTAAGCTTGCCTTCTGGGGTGTTGGCTATTCCTGCCAGCTTAGTGTCATCTGCAAATTTGATGTGTTCTCCCTCTATTCCCTCATCTAAATCATTTATGAAGATATTGAAGAGTATTGGGCCTAAGACAGAACTCTGTGGCACCCCACTGCTTACTTCCCTTCATGTAGATGTACTACCATTAAGGACGACTGGTTGAGATGGTTTGTCAGCCAGTTACAAATCCACCTGGTGGTGATGTAGTCTATCCCACAATTTTCTAGCTTACCAAGAAGTAGGTTATGGTCTACTTTGTCAAATGCCTTGCTGAAGTCTAAGTATACTATGTCCACAGCATTTCGCTGGTCTACTAATTTAGTCACTTTCTCAAAGAATGAAATAAGATTGATTTTGCATGATTTGTTTTTAACAAACACATGCTGGCTTTAGTTATAACTTTAATTGTTTCTAGATGTTCGCAGATCTGTTTTTGATTATCTTTCCCAGTATCTTCCTAGGTATTGATGTTAGGCTGATTGGTTTCCTGGGTCTGGTTCCCCCCCTTTTTTGAAGATGGGAATCACATCAGTTTTTTTTTCCAATTCTCAGGTAATTCCCCGGTGTTCCAGGATTTTTGAAAGATATGGTACAATGGTTCTGATATAACATCTGCCAGCTCATTCAGGATTCTCGGATGTAAGCCATCAGGTCATGATGATTTATATTCATCAAAATCAGATAGGTGTTCTCTAACCATTTTCTTGCTTATTTTAATTTTTATTTCTAGTCAACTTCTCCCTTAAGTGGAACTACTGTTTCCTTGACTTTTTTCTAGTTATTTATATGTTGAAAGAAATGTTTTTTTTATTAACTTTGATTTTTGTTGCAAGTCTTTCTTCATTCTGAGCCTTAACTTTCCTGACTTCATCTTTGCAGATTCGGTCTATATGCTGGTATTTGTCTGAATGCCAGGTTTCCAGGAATTCCCTAATATTTTTAGATATGGTTTGGTCTAGGATGCTTACAGTTTCCCAGTTGAAACTATGGTTGAATCTGTTCATGTGTTGTGAGATTAAACAGTTTTCATCATGTCTTCTGACTGCTAGTTGGTATTCATAAATATGTTTTGCTAGTCTTCTGCCTGTCTATTCTACACAGTGGTTGTTACAATATTTATACTGTATATTGTATATGACTTGTGCTTTTTTCTTCTTGGGCTACTGGATCTTTTGGCTTACTTAATATGTTTTGGAGGGTTTAGTTGGTTTGTGCACTACAGTGATACCATGGGGGTTGTAATAGTCTGTTGGTTGTTTCAGAGTCCATACATCATTCACAAAGGAGATAAGGTTTCATAGGATTATCTATTATAATATTTCTGCAAATCTTTAGTAAATATATTTTCTTATTGAAAAGAATACCATGGATGCCATTGCAGTAGAGGGGGAAATAGAAAAACAAGTCTTTCTGTATTGGGTTTTGTGAACATATTGTATCTCCGGATACAATATGTTCACAAAAGCCAATAGAGAAAAATGTGTACTGTTTTACTGTACATTTGGGTGGAGAGGGGTACTCCTTAACCCCAAATGTCTGTTAAATAAGCTGAATGTACTATCTTACTATGGCAATTAACATCTGTAGGGTAATGATATCCTTATACAAATGCCATGAATTGCTGCAGGTGTAATAAAATAAAGATAAAGTTGAACTGCCTCTTTTGGACTACTTTGAATGCAATGAATTTGTCTGTTAATTTTAAGGGAATCTCTGCATATAGATTTGGCTAGTTGCATCCAGTGTCTATTAAATCAGGATTAATTAGAGATTTCACTGTGACTTTAGATGGGTATTTTAAGATGTGCTGTAAGGTATAATCAGGTTTAATTTTTAGCTTCCAAGTTTCTTACAAATGATTCATAGCCACTATTATATAAAAACCAGAGTCCTGGCTGGATTTGAAATTTTAGCAGAGATGGGAGAGAGCAAGTAACTTATTAGGCATCTCTCAGTGGTGTAATTCAAATATGTGAACAACCGGAAGTCCATTCTGGACCTGGGCAACAAAAAATTAGCTACCGATTCTGCCGAAGTGGTGCAAACCGGCTGAATCCCACCACTGGCATCACTGCAAGAATCCACACAATGTCCTGGCACACACAATGAGCAAACTATGATTTCTTATTTTAATAAGAGGTTTAAAGGAACCTAGAGGTCTTGTTAGATTTGGTTTTTATTTGGAAGCAGCTTTTTAAAAATTGAAATAACAGTGAGCATTATTTTAAAATTTAAATCCTACTATATGGCAATACTTTAAGTTTTTGGAAACCTCCCCATTGACTGCTGTGATTGCCAAATAAAATTTGGATGCTGCAGAGAATTATGTTAATGAGAAATTCATTCGTGCCAAATACCTGACGGGTTTCCTAAGCATCACTGCTGCTTTAGGCATGCCAAAGCAACAAGCCAACAAACAAACAAACAAACCCAACAACTCCAAAGTTGGGCAGTGGTGTGCAAGTGGTTGTTTATGAAGCCCTCTCTGTTGCTTTCTGCCTTTTCCCTGAGAAATTCTGGATAAGCTCTAGCAAAGTTAGTTGGAGTTATCTGGAACTTGTTATTGGTAACTTTGGAAGTTTGGAATGGTAGATTATTTTGCTACCCAATCTTCAGATGTTTAAAAAATAGCCTCTATTCCAAATTCATTTCCTCCCTTCTTTTCTCTACCTCTCTGTCTACCTCTGTCTTTGTTACAATAATACAACATTTGTGAATTTTATACATTGCTGATAGCATCTGCAGTAATATATATGGATATTATATAAGATACCAAAGGAAATGTAATTTCTATGGTTCCATGCAGTGTAAAATTAGGTTCAGATGAATTTCATGCAGGATTTTTCTACAGTATGCTTTATTGCAACTCAAACCTATTGCTCTCCAGTTAAGTTGGAATTACGGATGTCAGAATTCCCAGCCAGATGTCCCTATTCATGAAATAGGAGTGGAATATTTTAAAACTGGCTTTATGGTCTGTTAAAAATGCCTGCTATTGTAGGTGTGTGTGACTCCTGTCAATTTAAGAACAACCAACCTTTGCTTGGCCCAGTTAATAATCACACTCTAGAACTGGCAGGGCCAAGGCTCATTTTGGAAAGGATTTCAGATGTTTTAAGAAGTTAAAAGGATTCCTTTAAGAAAAGCTTAAAGTAAGATGGATTTCTAGAGGAAGCATAAGACTCCTTGTTGGATGTGAACACATCCATATTTTGCAGTCATAGAGTTGCTATGATAGATATCAAATCCAGGACTGGAAAAACATTTGTAGTATTTTATTGGTTGCACCCCATCTGGTTAGTGTAACCTATTAACACTGAGACAAAGTTCTGATTTTACAACAGTGCTAATTTGCCAACTGTAACATATACCAGTGAAACAGGGAAGATGACATGGTAAGTGACACAAAGCCTAAATGTATTTCAACTGTGCTGCCTAGGAACGATCCTTGGTATTACGTATTGCAGTTGTATAACCAACATGGTGATTGTATAAAGAAGTAACAAAAGTGGATATAGGACATAGTGGAAAAACAAAGAGTTTACTCTGTGGGACATTATTTTTGTCTTCCAGATCAACACCATGCCAAGACCACAATCAGTTGGACATTACTCAAAGAAAATAAAAGATAGAAAGGCCTCATAAAAGTTGGTGCCAAACATTGTAAAACCCTGATAGGTTTTTGATGGACTAAGTGGAAACTACTACAACTGATCAAAAGTGTTGGAAAGACCTTATGTCCAAAGTGCAGTGAAACATAGAAGGATCTACTACCAGTAGTTAAAGCAAGAATTTTGTCCCTTGAAACTAGCGGAAGGAAGGAAGGAAGGAAGGAAGGAAGGAAGGGGGAAGGGAAAGGGGAAGAGAAGAGAAGAGAAGAGAAGAGACAAATTATGCTTCATTTATTGTTGGGAATCTGGGGGACATAAAAGAATGTTGGTGTGATGCAAGTGATTCCTGGATAACATGCCTACTTAATCCATATGGTGATAATAATGGAATAAAATAACAGATTGTCTTTGCAAAGCACAACCACAACCCATAACATTACTGAAACCCCACTTTTAATGTCAACATATTTATGCTTGACTTTACAATCATCTGAATTATCTGGAAAGTCTGGAAACTTGGAACAGATAGCAAAGGAACATTTGGAGGTCCGGCTGTTCCTGGCAGCCCAGATTCTTACAAGAGGTACATCTAATCATCACTGTTAAATCCTAATGATTGCAAAACATTTTAGGGGTCCTAAACAGAGCACATTCCTACTTCCTTATTGAACCTGAGATATTCTCTTCCAATTAACTTTAAGATATTGGTTACAAATTAACCTAGTGATAAGGGTTCACTTAACTGAGACATTTACTAATAACTGAAGAGGGAAAAATCCAAAGAAATACTTAGCTTACTGGAAGTTAAAGAAATGGCACAATATTCATATTACTGATCCAAGTATAAGGCAGAACAAGCTGTGCTTCAGGTTCAATTATTGTATTAACAGAATAAGCCAAAAGCTAACAAGTGAATGATATGAATAATTTCTATGGTTTTAATTAGTTCCTTGCAATTCAGTTTGAAATTGCAAATTTATACAAATGGATTTTCATGTTTGAGGATGGAAACAAGTTAGATGTGTTTATTAAAAATATATGGTTAAATTTCTATTGTTAAATTCCTGAGCACAGTGGAAGCTTTCTGTTATTACTCCTATTACTAGCCATAGTTTAACTGAGGCCCAAATTTAGATGTGACACTATTTTCTAGTTTTGTGCAACGTTTTGGAGACCCAGTTCAATGGAGTTTTGTTCGAATCATTATTATGAAATAGATTCTAGACTAAAATAATGACATGATCAGTTTAATGAACAGAATCAGAATAGATTTCTGCAGTAATTTTAAGAATCTATGATTTTTCTTCTGCTCCTGAATTCTAAGAAAAAAAGAAAACATTGTAACTTTTGATATGTACAGAGAATTTGGGGTTGGTTGAATCATATGTTAGGTTCTCTGACATTAGTATGATTGGCCAATCAACTTGATCACCTCCTTAACACCCTTTTGTGTCTTGCTTGCATCTGTTTACACAACTGTTCTGATCCTACTTGTTCAACTGGGGTAGACTGCACCAAGAGATGTGGTGCTGGCCACCAGTTTGCCTGGCTTAAAAAAAAAAAGGGTTAGACCAATTAAGCCAGGTGAGACCTCGCTTAAAAACAGTAACTGTGAGAAGGACCTTGGAGTCCTACCTAGTGGACGATCACTTGACTATGAGCCAGCCATGTGCAGCAGCAACTAAAAAAGTTAATACAATCTGGGTTGTATAAACAGAGGCATAGAATCAAAATTACACAAAGTATTAGTCCCACTTTATAAAACCCTAGTAAGACCACATCTGGAATACTGCAGCCAATTTTGATCACAATATCACAAAAAAGATGTTGAAAGTTTGGAAAGAATTCAGAGAAGAGCAACTAAGATGATCAAAGGACTGGAGACTGAAACATACAAAGAATGGCTGCAGGACTTCGGTTTGGCTAGTCTAAAGAAAAGAATAGGGGAGACATGATAGCAGTATTCCAGTATTTGAGGGGCTGCCACCAAGAAGCGGGGAGTCACATTACTCACCAAAGCACCAGAGGGCAGGACAAGAAACAATGGTTGGAAACTGATCAAAGAGAGAAGCAACCTGGAATTAAGGAGAAACTTCCTGACAATGAGGACAATTAACCAGTGGAACAGCCTGCCTTCAGAAATCGTGGGCACTGCATCATTGGAGATTTTTAAGAAGAGGCTAGACAGTCAATTGTCTGAGATGGTATACATCCTCCTGCTTGAGCAGGGGGCTGGACTAGAAGACCTCCAAGGTCCCTTCCAGCTCTATTCTAGTCAACAATTCATCATCAAGGGATCCATGGCTATTAGCTTTGATGACAGTGTAACTGCCTCTAAAGGCCATCTGATGGGAAACTAATATGTTTTTCTGGGCACTTGGATGGCCATTGTGAACACAGACTGATGAACTAGTTGAATCAAGGTTCCAATCCAGCAGAGCATTGCTCAGTTTTTGTTTCCTGAACTATGATTAACAACTATCATCATGTAACTAAATCCATTATGCATAGAGAAATAAGATCTTTCTTTAATTTGCTTTTACCCATGCTATAAATAAACTAAACTAAACTAAACATATTTTTATTTAATATTTATTTGAAATGTTTCCAAAACTGATTGCAATAAAACCTTTGAGGCCATCTCCTGAATATCTGCAGAATATATACTTGGTAAGGTGTTGGTTTAAGACTAGAAAGACCATAGTCATCCATGACTGTACATCTGCCTAAACTTACCTTATAGCAATAGCACTTAGACTTATATGCCACCTCATAGTGCTTTTCAGCACTCACTGAGCAGTTTACAATGTCAGCGTATTGCCCCCAACAATTTGGGTCCTCATTTTACCCACCTCAGAAGGGTGGAAGGCTGAGTCAACCTGGAGCTCCATCAGGATCGAACTCCAGGCTGTGGGCAGAGTTAGCCTGCAATACTGCATTCTAACCACTGTGCCACCAGAGCTTCTGATATGGTGCTTTCTATGGGGGAATGTGATGGAAAAGTCCCATCTCAGCTACCTTTCAATCCCAAAAGAAAGGAGGGATACAAATTTAACAAATTATTATTATCATCTATCAAATGATATTCACATTAGTGGCTGTTATGATTAAAAAGAAGAATGTACTGCACCAATGATATCACTTAAGTTTCCTATGTATTGTTCTTTATTCCAGTAAACACTGAAGTGAAAGCAGGAATCTTCACATGTCTTGTATCTGTCCTTCTATATTCTGGCTACATTTTAGAATTCAATATGAAATATGCATATATTTTACATGTTTATAAATGATATTCTTATTATGAGATATGTACTTATATATAACTATAAGAGTAGAATTGTGAGACATGTTTAAGGCATCTGCCAGTCAGGCAGCCTTCTGCAGGCAATGCCATTCCTTTCTATTTGTTTTTGTTTTCTTACAATTTATATTTAACATCCCATGATTACTCTATTGGGCTGGTATAATGTTAATAAATACTTTCAAATATTTAAAGTATATTTATGCGTTTTCAATTGCCACGATCCCAATTTAGCTCCAACTAAAGTTGCTGTTGTTGGAAATGATGTTTTTCCAGGCTGATACATGTTTTGGAAGAAGTATATAAATCTTTCAACATTTTATGCTCTAGATAAAAAATTCTTAATAGATATGAAAAGGTATAAATGATATCCTTAATTAGTTGGTTAACTGTATTGTGAACTTGTTCATCATCCAAGAACAAAATCATCCTTGTGGATTATGAGGTTAATATTTACTCAGGAGCCCCAGTTGGTATTTGACCTGAAGATTTCCTTGATGTAAAGTTGTGACATTATCATTGTCAGATCCACGGGCGGGCTGTTAATCCCATTTTGCAGGTTTAATATTAATAGTAGAAGGTAAATTTTGTTTGGCTAATCCCATTCTTACCAATTTCTGTCAGATTAGTTGGAGAATATCTGAAATTAAAGTGTAACTGAACAGCTACTGATACTAACAAGAAAACAAAACAATAAAATCAATCTGTATGCTGATTTGTAAAATTCAATCCCTAGAGTAATCTAGTTAGGTTGCTTTATTTATTTATCAACTTTGTAACAAAAGTGATTCTGGACATGCAAAAGGCCGCTAAAAACAATAAATAAGTAAGGTGACTGTTAGTTAAAACCATTATATAATAATTACTAAAAAGAATAAAAATATCCAAAGCAAAACTAAAGCAGGAAAAAGGAATAACTAGATGGAGGAATGTTAATAATAAGGGAACCACCTCATAAGTCCCATTGTCCCCTGGAGTGCCCAGATCTTGACAAATTTTCAGAAGCTCAGTAGTAATGAGGCCAACCTCATCTCTGGGGGAGAAGATTTCACAATATAGGTATTACAGCAGAAAAAGCCTGTTTAGGAGCTGCTAAATGTAGCTCTTTTTGTTGGAACCCCTAACATACCCATTCTATGAAACTTGGTGGGATGAGTGGATAAGATCAGGGAAAAGTGGTCCCTCAAATAACCTAGTTTCAGGCTATGTACGGTTTTCAACCAACTTGAAAAGGACAACTTTCTTTTTACCTATGTCTGCTTGGTTTAATCCACTTTCCAAAATAAATCTGTTTATTACCTTGACATGTACAAAACATATGCCTTTGATTTCCAATGAATTATGAAACCACAACATCAGATGTCAGGCTGGTTTCCTAAATTACAATTACTTCTGTAGAACACGAATTAGATGAAAAGATGGAAATGTTATCAATTTCATTTTCAAACTTAATCAAATGGTAAATGTCTTTTGGGGTTGTACTACTCAAGGTACAGGTGAAACCTCCTGTGATAGCAAATAACTAAATGAGAAAAGATGTATTGATAGAGAAAATAACGTATCAAAGGGTGAAATTCACAAAAAAATCAATCATGCAAAACCTCTACCTCTGGGTTGTCAAACTGGTGGCCTGTGGGCTAGATGCGTTACACACAGACCATGGCCCACCCTGGCTCCACAAAGGCAAAAAACGTTGGGATACGTCACGATTACATCATGTGACGCAATTGAGTTTGACACCCATGCTCTACCTCAGACATGTGATGTCACGTGACATCGTGTGATGTATCGGAACTTTTTCCCTATTGCCGGCGCGGTTTCCTCGTGATACGTCTGGCCCGTGGGCCAGCAGTCTATCTGAACAGCTGCAGATGTTTAGTTTTGGGGAAGATTTATATTTTAATAACAATTAAGCTTGATTTTGGCTATTTTATCCTATTATCCTTCCTATATATTTATCCTATATCCTACCCCAGGGGTGTCAAACTCAATTTCATTGAGGGCCACATCAGCATTGTAGTTGCCCTCAGGGGGCTGGGTGTATGTGACCAGGATGGGTGCAGCCTACTGGGTGGGCGTAGATGGAGTGGGTGTGGCCTATTGGGTGGGCATGGCAAGCTCTATATCATTCACGTCAAGGGTGCCTGTGGGGGCCTGGGTAGGAGTGGGACAGATCTGAGGGTCTCTGGCAGAAGAGGGTGGGACCAGGGCAAGTGCCAAGGCATGGTCCACTGGAGGAGCCTCACTGTTCCTCTCAGGCCATGCGGGGGGGGGGGCTGGATGGTGGTGCAGACTGCCCGGAGCCCTTGGCAGCAGAGGTCAAATGCCCAGCCTGGCCCTCGAGCACCTGCGGCACCAAGCTCAGCTCCACTTCCCCAAGGGGGTGCCCAGCTGCACTTACCTCCTCCTCAAGGCTGTTGCTGCTATGCTTCCTCTCCTTAGCCAGGTTGCTCATGATGGGTATGAGGGCAAAGTCAGAGGGAGGCCCATTCCCTCTCCATGGGAGTAGACCCGGCTTTGTATCCAAAGCTTCCTTAGCAATAGAATGGGAGACCCCCAGGATAGGCCAGGAGGAGGGGGCAAGGGGATGGTAAAAGGGCAGCAGGGCAGGACTAAGGCAGGACTTCCCTCAGACCCTCCGTCTCCTTCTTTCCTTCTTTCCTTTCTTCCTTCCTAAGTACAGAGTGGTGGGAAAATATTTGAGATGAGGGAGGGAGAAAACAAGCAAGAAACACAGCTGGGGAGGTGTCACCCTTCATGAGGAATGAAGAAATGCACCATCGCCTGGAAGTGGCCAGCACATGGCCCTTACCTACTTCACATATCTGGCTTGGTGGGCTCTGTAGGAGGGGATGCCATGAGCAGCGTGAGAGTCAACGTTACCTGCGCAATGCTGCCCAGCCCCCAGCCTGCCCGGTTTCGGCAGGCAGCAAGACACTCTCCTCACAGCGCTGCCGAGAGGCTGATCGAATCTGAAAAGAAGCGCGATGCTGCCCAACCCCCAGCCTGCCCGGTTTCATCAGGCAGCAGGGCGCTCTCCTCACAGCTCCGAGAGCTGAGCCAGGCGGCGTGAATCTGATGAGAAGTGCAATGCTGCCTAGCCCCCAGCCTGCTGGTCTCGGCAGACAGTGGGGCGCTCTCCTCACAGCACTGAGAGGCTGAACCAGGCGGCGCGAATCCAAAACGAAGCATGATGCCGCCCAGCTTCCAGCCTGCCCGGTTTCGGCAGGCAGCAGGGTGCTTTCCTCACAGCGCCGAGAGGTTGAGCTGGGTGGTGCGAAGCTTGCCAGCTTTGCACCTTGCTGCCTGCTGAAACCTCTCATCAGTTTCATGCCACCCAGCTCAGCTCTTGGTGCTGCGAGGAGAGCGCCCCGTTGCCTGCCAAAACCGGGCAGGCTGGGGGCTGGGCGGCCTTGTGCTTCTTTTGGGATTCACGCTGCCCAGCTCATCCTCTCGGTGCTGTGAGGAGAGCGCCCTTCTGCCTGCCAAAACCCTCCCCTGGAGCCCATCAAGCCAGATATGTGAAGTAGGTGAGGCCATTTGCTGGCCATTTCCAGGCGATGGTGCATTTCTTCATTCCTCACAAAGGGTGACACCTCCCCAGCATACACCCAGGGGGGGTGGGGCTGACATGGCAGGGGCTGTTTCCTTGCTGTTTCCAGATGGTCTTGTGGAGCTAAGACTGAATGCGTTTCAGCATAGATGGCCACAACAAAATTGTACATCGGCTCCCGGCCGGCCTGCGCCAGGGATGGCTTCGCAGGCCACATGAAACTAGTTCGTGGGCCGCATCCTGCCCCCGGGCCTTGTGTTTGGCATGTCTGTCCTACCCTATAATCCTATCTACTATATAAATTGATCGGGCAAAGAAAAAGTGGCTGACTTACAGGTACCCTCTTATCCAACTGCTGCCTGATCAAGTGGAAGCTTGATCCAAATATTTACAATTCCAATCCAACACTCTAACCACTATACAACTTAACATGTTAAATCTGAAAGGCCAAATTAAATGAGGTGACAAGTATAATAGAAGTGTAGAAAATTTGGGGGAAATTTTGATGTAGACATGGGAAATAAAGGCATGACGAGGAAGTGTAAGAGAATATATTTGGGCACAGATAAATGAGGATAGAATTACCCTTCTATCAATTCCGTATTCTAAATCCTATTCCCCAAAATTATTTTTTCTTAAGATTAAGAGAGAGACAGATAGCCTTTTGGATCTTATGAATTGTTGAATGTAGTGTGTTTTGATCCTAAGATAGGGAAATAGTGTTCTATACTTAAGATCACATGAAGTGTTAAAACCACTTTACAATGCCTTGGTAAGGCCACACTTGGAATACTGCATCCAGTTTTGGTCACTACGATGTAAAAAAGATGTTGAGACTCTAGAAAGAGTACAGAGAAGCGCAACAAAGATGATCAGGGGACTGGAGGCTAAAGCATATAAGGAATGGTTGCTGGAATTGGGTATGTCTAGTTTAATGAAAAGAAGGATGAGGGGTGACATGATAGCAGTGTTCCAATATCTCAGGGTTTGCCACAAAGAAGAGGGAGTCAAGCTATTCTCCAAAGCATCTGAAGGCAGGACAAGAAGCAACGGATGGAAACTAACCAAAGAGAGAAGCAACCTAGAACTAAGGAGAAATTTTCTGACAGTTAGAACAATTAATCAGTGGAACAACCTGCCTCCAGAAGTGGTGAATGCTCCAACACTGGAAGTTTTTAAGAAGAGACTGGATAGCCATTTGTCTGAAATGAATTCAGGTTTCCTGCCAGAGCAGGGGGTTGGACTAGATGACCTCCAAGGTTCCTTCCAACTTTATTATTATTACTATTATTACTATTATTACTATTATTACTAGTATTACTAGTATTACTAGTATTATTACCACTACTACTATTACTATTATTATTACTATTATTATTATTATTTGTCTACCGGCATTGAGAGCAACTACTGAGTTTGTTTTTTGTCAATGGAAAAAGTTCTCAGAGGATTCCAACTGGCCTATCTGGATCTTCCATAAGTGATCATGCCCAGTAATTGCTACAGTTTCAAAGTTTCTAAATTTATCACAGACTATTAATTTGTTAACTTTTGGCTCAACCAGACTGACTTTATTTTGGCAATTCATTTTCTTAACTATATATGAATTTCAATATCAGAGACTTTGTATCATGATTGTTGAGAAGCATCTATAGGAGAAGGCTGATTGCATAGATATCTGGCTGGTATATTTCTCATACATATTTGGCAAAGTGCTGCAGCAATAGAGCACTGGATGTCATAGCCCTTTGGTCAGATCCAGCATGTTTTTTTCTTAAATTTTCATTGTGTAACATGCTGACCAATCCAATGCAGTTAGTCAACATACTAAAGTAATGTTTAACCTTAATAAAGTTTCTCAGATAAAAAGGGTGTGAACTCTTGGATATTTCTTTTTTCCCCGATCTTCATTGGCAGAAGCCTTGACTAGAAATTATAAGAAAAGCTATCCACAACTTTGTTTTTAACCATCTCTGCAACATGACCCTGGAATGAGGTCTGAAGTTTAAATCTAAAATATCAGTTGGATCCTGGATTATATTTGTCTTTTGGAAAATCTAATTGCTAAGTCATGGCACTATAAATTTGTTCTCCCTTTGGAAGTTCATTCTTTAAACAATCAAAATAATTGCTACACCTGACAAAAAGCCAGCTAATTAGAACCATGGGCCAGTTCATCCCTCCAGTTGTGGAAATGTTTGCAATTTGGGACTATTTGATCTTTGCTGCCCTTTTTCTCGTCTCTTCTGGCATTGGAATCTTTTTTGCCATTAAGGAGCGGAAAAAAGCAAGCTCTGGGGACTTTTTGGTTGGTGGCAGGCAGATGACATGTGGACCAGTGGCTCTGTCCCTCACTGCTAGTTTCATGTCAGCCGTCACTGTGCTGGGAACCCCAGCTGAGGTCTATCGCCATGGATCATCTTTCTTTCTGTTTGGCATAGCATATACGTTTGTCATCATTTTTACTTCAGAACTTTTTCTACCTGTTTTCTACAGATCTGGGATCACAAGCACTTATGAGGTAAGTTCCCTTTTCTAGAAAGTGATTCTTGCTCCAGATCCTGGACCAAGACTCCAATTGGCCATCTACATCATTTGGGCAGCATCTTTGTTGTTATTTCTTTGTGGAGATGCTTGACATGACATCACCTCTTCTGTAAACTTGACATTCTGGGAAGAGCAGTCGCAATATATCTAAAAGGCAGCATGATGCAGAGGAGACTACATTAATACAGAGGAAGAAAATGTGTTAAAATTTGCAAGGACAATGAATCTGTATATGTATTAGATAATAGTAGGCATGCTTTTGGTTCCAAAGGACAGTCTATTTAATTAAGATAGATAAGATAAGATAACCTTTATTGTCATTTTTTTTTACTGTGGGCACAACGGCACACATCAAAAATGAAATTTAGTTGCCTACTCTCAAAGTGAACACATACATAACACACACCTAACCTACTATATACAATATTGAAAGAGACCATTGTGATCAACTTCTATAAATGTATTATTTCCTAACAATTATCTGTAGATTGCAAAAGATAGGAGGATAATTCTCATTTAAACGTTAGATTATTGTCAAAAATAATAAAAAATACTATATTTTGAAATAGTAAAGAATGATATATTGACAAAAACCTACTCATCCCATGCTGAAATATCAAATATAAGGATTCTGTGTCATACACTTGTCTCATCTTAGTATGAGTATTTGTGGTTGTGTGTGTGTGTGTGTGTGTGTGTGTGTGTGTGAGAGAGAGAGAGAGAGAGAGAGAGAGCGCTTGAGTCCAGGGGACTTAGGTAGACAGACATATTTAGAATCTCTTATAAAATACAGATCAAATCAATATTAAAAAATCCTTTTTTTCTTTTCTCATTTCCCATTTCTCATTCTGTGTATTTTATTCATTACATAGATTCAAAGAATGCCTGACTCCAACTAACTGAATGATTTGCATAATAAAAAGTCAGAATAATAAAACAGAGAAACAAATTAAACTTGTCAAGAATGTGTATGACAACTAAATTCAAGAAACTGTAGCAAATAGTAATTGTATAGATCATAGTATCCATCTCAATAACAAAAGAGGCTGGTTCTGGGACAATGGATTTTCTTCTAATGTTACGTTCACAATTTAATTGTTTGATTAATGATTTAATAGGGGAATATTTAATAAAAGATTACTTAACTAACCTCCCATTAGAAGCCACTAAGAATCCAATTATCTCATAAATGAAACCATTCAACCCTCATATATAGATGTAAAATTATAGTGTCCTACTTGCCAAAGGAAATGAAATATTTCATGACGAGAAAAGACATTCCAAATTCTTGAAATGTAATTATAGAACACACTGCAGGTTTCTGTAATGGTTGACCACACTTTTTGGTTCTAGGTGTCGTTTGTAACCCATGCAATGATTTGGGCAGATATCCACACAGATCCAAGTTTGAATATTGCAAGATGAAGACCTCAGCACGATTTAACTTATCCTATAAATGCTTGACATTTGTGGAGAGCTTCCTGTGGTCCACTCTTGAACCCGGCTGTGCAATGTTGCTGACCATTGCTGCAAGTTAAATAAAGTTATGGATGTAGAACAAATTACAAGAGGTCCTCAACTTACAGCAGTTCGTTTAGTTCAAAGTCACAAAGTTACAATGGCACTGGGAAAAGTGACTTAGAACCATTTTTCACACTTATGACCACTGCAGCATTCCCTTGGCCACTAGATCAAAATTCAGATGCTTGGCAACTGACTCATATTTGTGATAATTGCAGTGTCCTTGGGTCATATGATCACCTTTTGATACCTTCTGCACAAAGTCAATGGGAAAGCCAGATTCACTTAACAACCATGTCACTAACAACTGCAGTGATTCAATTAATAATCGTGACAAGAAATGTCATAAAGTGGGGGGGGGGAAATTCATTTAACAACTATCTCACAGGAGCAACAGGAATTTTGGGTTCAATCAAGGACTACCGGTATTAATTGAACTTCCAGTTGCTGGTATTGCCTATGGGAAGACCGGTTTCACAATCATTACGAGAACTATTTCTTGAATAAAATGGGATGATAAAGCAACAAATATTTGTATTTACTGTAACCATCCTTTCCCCCTAGTACCTGGAGTTAAGGTTTAACAAGCAAGTTCGCATGGTAGCAACACTGATTTACATACTGCAGACGGTAAGCCATTTTCTCCATATATTTGCATGATAAATGTGATTTCTAAATATCTTGGCAATAGTCCGTGGAATGGATAGAGCTTTTGTTCAAAATCAGCCCCATCTACAACACAGTGAATATGATAGAGGATGTTTATATAGTGTTTCTGAAATAAAAGAGCGATAGGATCCTGCACAAACAAGACTTTCAATCATCTCGATTTCTCATAGCATCAAATTCTACATAATCTTTCTGGATTTTCATCACCCCGATAACTAACATTTATGATAAATCTAGACTCTTCCTAGTCTACGGGTTGCCATGACATTCTGTATTCAAGTGTGAGATTTCCTTCTGAAACTTCGGCTTCAGTTGTAGAACAGGTTTCCAACACAGATTGTGGGACTCTAAAAGAAGATACATTTTTCCAGTTTAATCCCAGTTGCCATTTTAGCAAGCATTTATGTTGCACTTAAGTGTACTCTAAATAATGTGCTCTGTACAGTATAGAGTAGCTCATAGCTCAGTTCCATGTCGGGGATTTAGGAGACATGAATTGTTTGCCTTGAACTAGTTTGTACCAAAACCTCCCATGCCCCAGAAATGCAGTGTGATCTGGTTGGCCATTTCAGGGATAATCCCTACCATTTTTAATTTGATGCATTCACACAACTTGTGAAACCACCCATAGAACTTTGTTGAGACTGTGGAATAATTAATAACTGTGTGAGATTTCTGTTTTCATGTGTCTGATAATAAGTCAGTCTTCTTTCAACGGAATGCCAGAGGTATGATAGGTAAATATTTCTTTAAGTGTGATTTGTTTCAGAACAGTTAGGAACATCTTTATTTGTACTTTGCAGATGATAAAGAGAAAATCCTTCCTCCAACATCTTAGGCAACTATACAAGAATCATTTTCAGGAAACAGTGTAGTGTGGATCACAAATAGCCAATGGAAAGTTGAGAGCTCTGTTGCTGTTTGAGACTGCTTCGTAAGCAGTATAAAGTTAATTGACTTTTCTTGATGACAACTTCATGCATCTGCTTACTTAGGGAAATGTTTATTCCCAAGATAATTCCACTCTATAAATTAATTCCACATACCTAAAAAAGCATCAGCAGTAAATTGGCACCTTTTAGAAATGGTTCAATTTGCAATTTTAGGACATTCTGTAGAACTGCAAAAAATCTAGTCGGTGACCCTGAGGTTCCAAGTGGAGTGTCAATGACAAAAACTCAGTCTAAAGTGGGATTAGCCATGAACATCGAAACCAAAAAGGACGAAAAGAGGTGTAATTTAATGTAAAACAACCTACCCCGGGTTACAAATTCAAACAGTTTTATAAAAACCTAAGACTCGAACAGAAGACCTCACAACCGATAAGGACCTAGCTTAGTGTCAACTGCAAATTTGATGAGTTCCCCTTCTATTCCCTCATCTAAATCATTTATTACGATATTGAAGAGTACTGGACCTAAGACGGAACCTTGTGGTACCCCACTGCTTACTTCCCTCCATATAGATATAGTACCATTAAGAACTACTCATTGGGTAGTTTGTCAGCTAGCTACAAATCCATCTGGTGGTGAAGCTGTCTATTCCACATTTTTCTGATTTACCAAGAAGTAGATTGTGGTCTACTGTGTTGAATGCCTTACTGAAATCTAAGTATACTATGTTCACAGCATTTCACTTGTCTTCTAATTTAGTCACTTTGTTAAGGAATGAATTAATATTGGTTTGGCATGATCTGTTTTTAACAAACACATGCTGGCTTCAAATTGTAACTTTATTTGTTTCTAGATGTTCACAGATCTGTTTTTTATTATCTTTTCCGATATCTTCCCAGGTATTGATTTTAGACGGATTGGTTTATTTTTTGGATTTGCTTCAGATTGGGATCATTCACATAAATATTCAAAATTACCTCCAACTAAAATAAGACTATTGTAATATGTTGAGAAAAGTTTCAAGGGTTTCCCAAACCTCTAACTTTAAGGATCACAGCCTTACCACAGAATAAATCTCAGTTAAAACAGTTGGGCAATCTTCTGAATAAACAACAGTACATATTCAAACAGTATAAGTACATTTATTTATGTATACATACAATTAAATACATTTAATTAATTACCATGTACCTTTGTAAATTCCAATATTTCTGGCATCATCAGTTAATGAAATTATGGGAAGGCCAAGTTGAGATGGGAACTGGGGGAATTTGAGATCCAGCACTTCTAGAAGTTAGGCTCATGTACAAGGTCCTTTTTCTGCATAATTTTTCAAACAATCACATGGATTAAAATAGACCCTGAGGGACCCAAGAGTATTCTATGAATTTTATGCATTTTGAGTTCTTCTTTGAAGCCTAGTCTGAAATTCTAACCACATACACTATCTATGCTATAATTTAGAAATCAATATATATTATTTAGGACAAGAAGCATGGCTATTTTCCCAGCTAGTAGCAGTTAGAACTGCTGCTATCATTTTCAACCTAAAAGACTGGACATAGTCACACAGATGGTAAAGGCATGTTAAACTGGGGGAAAATGGGGCAGACAGTGTAGAAGAATGCATGAATATCATTCATAAATGTATCTTCCCATTTGTGTGTGAGCCTGCCTCTGTGTGGCAGTGCCACTTTCCAGTCAAAACCTTGGCATATGGTCCCATCTGAATCTCCTTCGTTTGTTAATTTTAGCTGTCTTTTGAATTTTGAATTTGCTCCCTATGAATATTTTTCTTATCTGAAATACTTTTTCTACTCTTCATAGACTCTTTACACAGGAGTGGTAGTTTATGCTCCAGCTTTGGCTCTCAATCAAGGTAAGTGCTTTGTTGTTGACTTGAAAAGGACAGGAGAAAAGGGGAATTTGTTTTCTGTTATCTACCTATCTGAAAGCTCCTTTCCCCCTCACTTTTCCTTCTGATATATGTTATTTTTTTCCCCTTTTGCTAAAAAGTAACTAGAGAAGATAGATTCTAAATAGTTTTCTCAAGTTCTGGGCAAAGGGCCCAGTTTAAGATAATGGATTAAGACTTTCTTCTGTACTTTGACACTTTCTGTCCTTCCAGCCCATTGCTTTAATGCCTTACGTAATGTGAATACGTAAGGATAAAGCTGAGATTTCTCATCCTATTGATTTGGTGTTTCTGGTGTTTTTGCTAGACTGATAGGAATTCTTTTGCTTTCCATTGAGATTTGGCCAATGTATTTGATGAACTGAATTTATCATCTTTGCAAACTAAAACAGAAGACTATAAAAGATGGAAATGAATTTTAGTTCTGCAGCACATAAAAGAAAATGATGGTAACAAATTAAATAAGAGTTGTTACTCTAATACTCTTGTACATTTAAAAATAAACTATAGTTATTTTTTTAAAAAAGTAACCTGCAGTATATCTAATTACACTTCCTTTGGCTTTTCAGTGACTGGATTTAATCTTTGGGGCTCAGTATTTGCAACAGGAATTGTTTGCACCTTCTACTGTACACTGGTATGTTTCTGTTATAATTCAACTATAAACGTTTTTAGAGGAATGGTTAAATAACTGGCATTTATGTTCTAATGGGGGTCTTATAGTTGAACACAAATATTAAGACGAACTAGGAAACCTCAGTATTTTTTTTCTACAATAATCATACATTTTATATTCTCAAATATACATGGGCAGAAACTATTGGAGATAAGTGATCCCTAATAAATATTTGGGAGTTGTGTTCACACTTAAAATAAGCATGTATCAGCTATCTTGTCCTTTATTCATTTTTAAGCCTGTACATATATATGGTAAATGGCTGAAGAGTTTATATAGGATTGAAGGGAAGGCTTACCAATGAGTGGAAATTCATAGGTAGACTGAGTGGCCCATACTTTTGGGCTACTCGGAGTCCATTCTATAGCATGTGATTATTGTGAACAATCACTGCAGAGAAAGTATCTTTTACATGAGCTCAGTTCCATGATACACTAATAATTGGTTGTGGGTAGAAAAAACCCCGAGCTAATCAATATTTAACCAAATATAACTTGGTTGAAAGTAGAGCTTTAGACTGAATTGGTGCACCTAAAATCAAGATAAATACAATATTATTTTTTTCTTTGATTTAGGGAGGATTGAAAGCTGTTGTCTGGACAGATGCCTTTCAACTGGTTGTTATGCTGATTGGGTTCCTGACAGTTTTAGTTCAAGGAACTCTTAAGAGTGGGGGTCTTAGAAATGTTTGGGGAAATGCTCAAAATGGATCACGTCTCAATGTCTTTGAGTAAGTGGAATGGCTTCTCACAATCTGGTTTGGTGTTTGTAATGATAGGTAATCATGTCTCATTCCTCCACCCCACCCCACCCCACCCCACCCCCAAAGGTGTTAAAATAAAATTTCTTGAAATCTGATAGGTTAAATGTGAATGATCTCAGGCAAGCCTGGGACCGAAGGGACAAAATATGTTCATAAAGCAATTTAAGACAGTTTCAAAAGAGTCCAAAGAGTGATTTGATGGCCAGAAGAAAATCAAATTGGTTATCACTTAGAACAAATATGGTATACAGGGGAAATAAAGCAAAGTGGTAAAAGCCATAAAGTGGAAGGCCAATGAGAAAGAACTGGCAGTTCAAAAAACAGAGAATTGCTCTACAGCAGGGGTAGTCAACCTTGGCTCTTTTATGACTCGTGGACTTCAACTCCCAGAATTCCTGAGCCAGCTAAGCTACCCCTGCTCTACAGAATGCATGGTAGTTCAGTAAGAACTGCAAGATATATTTCTATAAAAGTTGCTTTTATAATAATAAAAAAGAGCAAGAACAGTGATAAGGGAGGAAAAACACAATCAGGTTTACATTAACATGAAATGGCAGAGCAGCACAGAATGAAGCGGGTTTTTTTGGCCAACTTTGTGTAGTTGTAAATGGGATTGGGTCTGGTTAGTATTTAGATTTTTTTTTTAATCAGATCAGTTTGAACAAGAATTATACATGTTGCCTATTTCAAGACGGAGTCCTGATTTCAATATAAGTCTCTTTAGTTATGCAACTTGAATGCTTATTTTTTTTAACCTGGATTTCAAATTATAAGAGACACCAAATAGTCAGTTCATGTGTGGGGCACAGTTCCCCACCTGGGGAAGTCAGTTCCACCCTGGGGGCACAGTGGTTAGAATGCAGTATTGCCGGCTAACTCTGCCCACAGCCAGGAATTCAATTCTGACTGATCTTGAGGTTGACTCAGATTCCATCCTTCCGAGGTCAGTAAAAATGAGGACCCAGATTGTTGGGGGCAATATGCTGCCATTGTAAACCGCTCAGAGAGGGCTGTAAAGCACTATAGGGCATTATATAAGTCTAAGTGCTATTGCTATTGCTATTCCTTCTAAATCTGTGAATTTATTTAGATCTGTTGACTGGATTCCTGCCTTGAAGTTTCTTAATTCCAGTAGAAGCAAATTAGTTTTAAACTAGTCTACTATTTAAACAATGGCCAATTAATAATTTTCATGTCTTATTCATGTAGCTTTGATTTTGACCCCCTGAGAAGACACACATTTTGGACAACCGTAGTAGGAGGAACATTTACTTGGCTAGGAATTTACGGGGTCAATCAGTCCACAATACAGAGGTGCATTTCATGTAAAACAGAAAAGCATGCCAAATTGTAAGTAGCCATCAAAGTTAATGTAA
Source organism: Protobothrops mucrosquamatus (assembly GCF_001527695.2). Taxonomy (NCBI): domain Eukaryota; kingdom Metazoa; phylum Chordata; class Lepidosauria; order Squamata; family Viperidae; genus Protobothrops; species Protobothrops mucrosquamatus. Next base: position 18,377 of record NW_015386677.1, on the reverse strand, counting down.
TTCTAGATTAGAATATAATTATCTTTAATTTAAAAAAAAATCTATTCATTTTTTAAAATGAACTAGCTCATGCATAATGTTTGGGATGCTTTAACTGGCCATTGAGAGAGGTCCAGCAGAAAACTGCCTACTCTTGTGAGGTCTATGTTGCATGAGAAAGATGGAAAGAGGGTGGCTTGAACATATGTTGGTCTACCACTTCGGAGATGGACAATATAAAGGACACATGGGTTGTGGTATGCAAAGCTTTGGAAGTAGCATACAATTGTTTAACCAGAGGGGTGCCCAATCTCCTCAGTTTTTTGGAAACAGAATGGACCTGGATTTTTATTTGGATTCTTGAGCTGGATATTGACACTCTCTCTCCTGACTTCTGCCATGATTTTAACTATTATTTCAATCCACTTTTGACTGTGCTTGCCTTTATTGGGCTTATTGGGGATTCATCATTGCTTTGTGTGATTTTTTTTGGTTTTATTATATATTTGTATCCCACCTTTATTATTTTTACAAATAAGTTATATTCATCACACTTTTCTTCTCCTATTTTCCTCACAACAACCCTGTGAGGTGGGTCGGGTGGTGAGAAAGGGATTGGCCCAAAGTCATCCAGCTGGCTGCATGGTCAAGGTGGGACTTGAATTCATGGTCTTCTGTTTTCTACCATGATAGACTAGTAGAGCAAACTGACTTTCTTATCAGCATTGATTGTTGATTTTTGTTTGTTTATTTATTATCTCTTTTTATTGCTGTTTTATGTTGCCCAGGATCCTTTGGGACTGGCATCATTTATTAGTACAATCTTAACAGAGTATCTAGCCACAAAGATAGGATTTCAAATATTAAATTTGAAATTCTACTTCCATCTAAATTCACAACAGAGTGAAGGATTATAACCTTCCAAGTTGTTGTCCTCAAAAATCACATTCATGTGTGTCAGGGACAGGGAACTTTAGTAGTACACTTCCAAAGTCGCAGGAAGTAAATATATTATGAAAAGAGCAGGAACACATCTCAAACTACTGGGAATATGTACTAAGGGGCAGATTGTGGACTTCTTTCATTGCGGCACACAGATAAAGTTTTAAATCTTTGCTTCTTTTAACTGTGGTAAGAAATGTCTTGTCAAAAACTAATGTGACTATCTTACTTTCAATCCTCCGTAAATCAAAGAAAAAAATAAGAGAGCATTTAAGAATTTTCAGGACACTTTTTAAAAATAAGAAAAAGCAGTGTACAAAAACGTACCCTTTATTGAATGATATCTAACTGATCTTTTTTCTTCTTCTTAGTGCGCTTTACTTTAATTTGCTGGGATTATGGGTCATCCTGGCATGTGCAGTCGTCTGTGGATTGGTGATGTATTCTTTTTTTATGAGCTGTGATCCTTGGACTGCAGAGTTCATTTCAGCACCAGATCAGGTAAAATTGTAAGCAGAGAATTGTTCTGTGATCTGAATTCTTTTTAAAATGCAGCTGTACTGAACTCAGTGGTACAGGAGTATATGAGTATTTCTTGCACTGTAACATTTTTAATGATGTGCAAATGGAGCCTTCTGGGAATCTATGTGGGGGACATTTGCAAACGCTCCTGTTGAGTTCTAAGTTCCATGTGTAGCAATAAAAATGTGCTTATCGGGAATGAAAGGAACAATAACTGCAAGCTAATTAGTCCATATATTTTTATATACTGCATAGTTATTTCTTGTGAGATGGGCAGTCATATAAATACCAGAATGATTAATAAATAAATAGATAGAACCAGAAAGCAAGTACATTAATAGGTACTAAATAGCAATCACACTTAGACTTATATACCAGCCCATAGTACTTTAGAGCACTCTCTGTGCAGTTTACACATTGTGCCCAACAATCTGGGTCCTCATTTTACTTGGAAGGATGGAAGGCTAAATCAACCTTGAGCCCTATCAGAGTCAAACTCCAGGCTGTGGGCAGAGTCTAAAACCTCTGATCTAACATCAGAAGAGCTTAAAAAATCTATATGAGTTAGATAATCATTCCATTTAGTTTAGTGCAGAAGAACAACTGAAAGTCAATGGACAATCATATTCTTTGTGGCTTGAAACCTTACTCAGATGAGGGTTTTGTTCGAGCATAATTTTTTAAAATAAAAAAAATAAAAAATAGGGAAGGGTGTGATGAACCCCAAATCCTGGTTGTACCTCTTCTGGTTGATGTCTTAGCATTTCTGCTGAATCTACTGCAAAGGATGGGCAAAATAAAGAGAAAGAAGACAGTTTATCTATAGACAATAGATAATAGCAATTATCTCAGGATGGGATCTCCGTGACCAGGAAGTGGTGAAGATTGAACTTTCAGCATTTAGGTATTCATCTCAGATGAATTATCAATTTATATGTCATATTTCTTCTTGATGAATCAGCCACCATGCAGGCTGTCCTTCCCTTCTTGAAATCTAGACCCTACACTGACCATGTTACAGGAACAAAGGCCCTCTGCTCCTTAGCTTCATTTACTTCATTGGAGAGTAAAGCACATGATGATGTTCTTCACCCTGAGATTTGTGAAGTTCATGAGCTCAGTCTATGTGTGCATTAAAGTTGTTCTGTATAGCAAGAGTGTTCTTCATCTTTCTTCTCTCCTTTTTTCCCCTCCAGCTAATGCCATATTTTGTGATGATAATATTTTCATCAATCCCTGGACTTTCAGGCCTATTTGTTGCGTGTGCATTCAGTGGAACACTAAGGTCTGTCCTATGCTGGATTTAATGGAGGTGTGTCAAACCAAGCCTTTGAGAGGCCCTAAGCACTAGAGGGAATGAAGTTCTTGAAAAGGCTGCCTTGTGTCCCTTCTTTCCTCTTTCTACAATGTAATGCTGTCCACTCTTTGTTTTTCTGACTGCAAAACCTGCAGTGAACCTGACAGACATATAACTTTTTTTTCTAAATTTATTTTCAAAAGCATGATATCATCTATAAGCTGTTAGATTACCTGTGTGCAGCACATATATTATCTAGTATATGGCACATTAGTAGCATATGTTAGAGTATTAGCATTAATTATTCTTTAAGAAATCCTTGAAAATCAGAAGGCCAGGATGAGTACTGGGGATTTGAGACAGAGGCTGCTTATTCCTAAGAATAGGATAATGTGCCTTTTATAATAGGAAAATGAGTTATTCCACTGATTCCTTGTTCCTTGTAAGATGCTACATTTGTAGGATTTGAGTGGGAGGCAAAAGAGAAAGATTTTTGGAAGAGGCTAGAAGGAAAACTGAAATAGATAAACTGTAATAATATGTTGACTTTCCTAATATTTCCATTGTTCCTTGAAGGTAACTATTTAAATATCCTTCAGATATCAGAGATCCAGAGATCTTAATAAACTTTATTAAGAAAGGAAGGAAACAATGGCAATCACTTCCAAAAATGTTGCCAAAAAAACTGTAGGGCACTTGCCAGGAATCAAGACTGATTCAAGGCACAAAATAAACAAACAAGAACAACAAAGAACCAAATAAAGAACCCACCCACTATAACATCTTCATGTAGGGAAACTCTTTTTGATGCTGTAGATTTTATGTCATTGCATGATCACCTAATCAGATACTGTATCAAGAGTTTAATTATTCAAGTAATGGAAGCAGAACTTCTGTTTATAAAAAGGGATATCTGTGCTAATATAAAATCTTTCCATTTTTAATGCAAGAGAAGTCATATATGCCAGCTCCACCCTGGAGGAGAGAAGCAATGTGAGATGCAGAAATAGTAAAAATGTCCAGCAACAAGAATGCACAAAAATGGACAGATACTTTAATTCCCATAATGAATGATTGGAGTTAGTCAATGGCTAAATTGTCTGCTTTAATTAAAGAAAAGAATATTTTTTTTTCTACTTGGAAACTGCTTCTGGACTTTGTGCTTTGAGATGGAAAAAAAATGAAATTTTGGGTTTTGCTTAGATAGATTTATTGTTGTAGAAATGACTAGTATATATTATTGTGTAAGAGTAAAAGTTGAGGCTGTATGTTATAATCTTACTCTATTGTACTAAAAAGAATTGGAAATCCATGCTTTTCCCCCTTTTTTTGTTTTTTCCTTTTCTACCTTCCCTCGTTTATTTTCCCATTATTTTATTTTTTTCTTTGTATAAACTAATACAAAATTCATAAAAAATAAAAGAAACAGTAAAAATATCATGGGCCTTAGCTATGATGGTGTTAGTAAACCTTGGTTCAAAAATAAGATAATGGGAAAAGCTGCAACATAAGAATTCACATGGTTGAAGTGTATTCATTCACTGTATTAATCAAGAATGCTTATTTGATTTTAACTTAGGGAGTTATATGAAGAAGTAGTTAGGATTAAAGCAAACCATAGTGTTATATAATGTCTGAAGCTAATAAATAATCTCTGTTCAGTGAATGCAGTTACATCAATTCTTGCCCTGAAATAAAGTGTACTTTTTCCCAGTTTCACAATTTCGAATCTGTCTCTATTGGGCAAAGTCTAAACTCACATAACAACATACTAATCTAAGCTAAAATGGAATGGATGTTGTAGGAATCCCACTGTTTTAGCAAGTTATGAACCAAGCAACCACATGACCTATTTTGTTTAGCCTTTATAGGAACAAGAAATTATGCTTTAATCCAAGTTTAGTATATTATGTAAACACAAGGGAATCTCGACTGTTAGCAACATTTAACTAATAATTATTATTTGTGGAACAGAAAATTCAGCTATTTTAGAATACAGAGCGATGGTGGCAGTATTAGTAATATAGAACAGGGTCTCTTTCTCCTATTTAATTTACCTCATATTTATTTCTTCTTTTACTTTCTACTTCTTTTGCAATACTATCCCATAACAGGCTATTTGGTAGATGGGTGGAAATAATTTAGTATTACTTGTCCCAGGACAAGTCACATTTTAAGGACTAATTTATCATTCTGACATTGTATATGCTTACTTTTATAGCACTGTGGCTGCAAGTATAAATGCTCTGGCAACAGTAACATTTGAAGATTTTGTCAAGCACTTTTTTCCAAAACTTTCTGAGCGTGCGAGCACTTGGACCAGCAAAGGCTTATGTAGGTGACTTTGATTTTTCTTAACTTTAAATGAAACTGTTTCTTAATCTATTGTTCAAAATGAAAATGTCTTTAAAACTGATATGTTTAAACTTGTCACTTTTCAAAAGTCCTTACT
>NW_015386677.1:0-6290 GCF_001527695.2 Protobothrops mucrosquamatus | reverse complement strand
AGCACTTTAAAGGTTGTTACTAACACCTTGAAGCGCACCCGGAAGGCCACAGGCAGCCAGTGCAGCTCGCGCAGGAGAGGTGTTACATGGGAGTATCTAGAGGCCCCCAGGATCCCCCGCGCGGCCGCATTCTGAACTAGCTGGAGCCTCCAGGTGCACCTCAAGGGGAGCCCCATGTAGAGAGTGTTGCAATAGTCCATGCGGGAAACAACGAGGGCTTGAGTGACCGTGCGTAGAGTGTCACAATCCAGAAAGGGGCGCAACTGGCGTATCAGGCGAACCTGATGAAAAGCCCCCCTGGCCACGGCTGTCACATGATCGTCTAAAGACAGCCGAGCATCCAGGAGGACGCCCAGGTTGCGGGCCCTCTCTGCAGGAGCTAATGACTCGCCCCCGATAGCCAGAGATGGAACCAACTGGCTATGACGTGACGCCGGAAACCACAGCCACTCGGTCTTGGACGGGTTGAGTCGAAGCCTGTTCCTCCCCATCCAGACTCGCACAGCCTCCAGGCACCGGGACATCACTTCCGCGGCATCGTTGGGGTGGTCCGGGGTGGAGATGTACAGCTGGGTGTCATCTGCGTACTGATGAAACTCCACCCCGAAACCATGGATGATCTCACCCAGTGGCTTCATATAAATGTTGAACAGGAGAGGCGAGAAAACCGACCCCTGTGGTACCCCACAAGTGAGGCACCTCGAGGTCGACCTCTGCCCCCCTGCCAACACAAATTGCGACCGGTCCAAGAGGTAGGAGAACCACCGTAAGACGGTGCCCCCCAAACCCAACCCCTCTAACCGGTGCAACAAGATACCATGGTCGATGGTATCGAAAGCCGCTGAGAGATCTAACAGGACCAGGATAGAGGAGCAGCCTCTATCCCGAGCCCTCCAGAGATCATCAACCAATGCGACCAATGCCGTTTCCGTGCTGTGCCCAGGCCGGAAGCCGGACTGGTGCGAGTCTAGATAGACAGTTTCTTCCAGGTGCTGAGGGAGCTGTCGTGCCACCACACTCTCAACAACCTTCGCAAGAAAGCGAAGGTTGGAGACAGGACGGTAGTTGGCCAAAACAGCCGGGACCAGGGAGGGCTTCTTGAGGAGGGGCCTCACCACCGCCTCTTTCAAGGCGGCCGGCAAGAACCCCTCACTCAAAGAAGCATTGACGATTCCCTGGAGCCAGCCTCGTGTAACCTCCCGGGAGGCCAGTACCAACCAGGAGGGACACGGGTCCAGTAAACATGTGGTGGTGTTCAGCCGTCCCAACATCCTGTCCATGTCCTCAGGGGTCACAGGATCAAACTCTTCCCACAAAATGGACTCAAGACCTGCCTCCATTGGCCCGCCTGAACTAGTCCAATCAGAGGCTAACCCGGCCCGGATCCGATCGATTTTGTCATGCAGGTAACACCCAAATTCCTCTGCCCGACCCTGCAAAGGGACATCCCGGACCCTCTGATGAAGGAGGGAACGGGACACCCTAAACAGGGCGGCAGATCGGTTACCTGCAGACGTGATAAGAGTGGAGAAATAGTTTCGTTTCGCCGCTCTTATCACTACTAGGTAAGTCCTTAAATGGGACTTTACCAATTTCCGATCGGATTCGGAGCGGGTGGCCCTCCAATTACTCTCTAGGCATCTCTTCCGACGCTTCATCACCCTCAGCTCCTCGGAGAACCAAGGAGCCAAGGTAGACTGGCATCGGGTGAGGGGCTGCAAAGGCACGACCCGGTCCAGGGCCCCCGCGGCCGCACCATTCCAGGCAGCCACCAGGTCCTCAGTTGAGCCGTGGGTCAAGGTCTCAGGTATTGGCCCAAGCTCCATCTGGAACCTCTCAGGGTCCATCAGGCGCCTGGGGCGGAACCATTTCGTCACTTCTGGTTCCGCCTCCCCACGGTGGGGCATAGCGGTAGGAAAGGCCAGCCGAAGGAGAGAGTGATCTGACCATGACAGGGGCTCAACAACTATTTCCCCTAAACTACGATCACTCAACCACTGGCCGGAGGCAAAAACTAAGTCCAGTGTGTGTCCTCCGGTGTGGGTAGGGACATCTACTAATTGGGTCAGGTCCATGGCCGTCATGGAGGCCATGAACTCCCGAGCCACCTCAGATGCTTCACCTAATGATGGCAGATTGAAATCCCCCATGACTAACATCTTTGAGTAGCCCAGGTTGAGAAACACTGCTTTCACCATAAGTTAATACTTCTCTGTTTTACTGTTTCAAAGCCAAATTCCTTAAAGATAAATTCAGATAATATTCCAGCACATTTTAAATTCTGAACAATGAGAGCATTGAAAACACTTCCAGTTAGACTGAATTAAATTTCTACAGTTCCAAGATTGGCATGGGAAAGGAGAGATATTTGGATTCTTGAATTTTACAGCCTTTCTGAGTGTGTCTTGAATGTATTTTAAGACTATTCCCTTTTATTTTCTTGAATCTTAGGAAAGCATGACACCTTTCTAAATTTATGTTGGAGATTTTTGATTTCAGATCTTTCCCTTCAAGGATGATCTCTGTATCTTCCTTTAAATAAGCTAATTCAAAATACCTTATATTATTTAGTTTTATTATTTCTACATAATCCATAAAAGTATGATTCTGTAGAAAAGACAATGCTTCTGAAGTATATACAATATGATGCATCAATCCTTAGATTTTCTAAAAGAATGGAATGAGTTCCACCAAATCTTGCTTGTCTTAAAAATAAGCTTAAATTTCATTTCCTACTGTTTCTCTACAACATACAATAAATGCAATAAGTTTTGTATTTATTGGATTATATAATAAAAACAATGGGATGTAATAATCAAATACTCTTTTCCCCAAATTAATTTTTATATTTGCTTCTTTTCATGATGGATTATGGTTGCTTATAGATGTATGATGTTCTACTATGTGATGCATTTTTGAAGTTAATTGTGGTCAGCCACTCTATAGATGGCATAGGATGTTTCTAAGTGGTGTGAGAGATTATTTCTTACATCTCCAGGAGGATGCAAGAAAAAATATTTTGTAGCAATAGTTGGACAATTTGGTTAAAGAACATATGCTGGATTATGCTAAGAACCCTATGGATCAGGCTGATAATGTCTTTATTTTAGCCAAGTTACAGCAGAATTATTTTTACCATAATAAGGTTGAATTCTCATTGAATAAGCTTAAATTACAGTAAAATATCAGGAATCAAGTGAACAAGCTGGTAGAATTATCAGAGCTTCATTTCTGAAACAGGGATGATGGGCAGATGGTTAGGTTCAGATTACTATTATTTCAGTATATAACTAAGAAATGCATGTTTCACTCCTGGCCATTTAGGGTTGTGGCAGTAGATTTGGATGTAACCACTTGCTTCATTTAATGGTTTTTTAAAAATTTATTCTCAGGATGAAGTGAAAATTGACTTTGAAACGAAGGCAGATGCAAATGATGGGCTGAAGAATGGATGGAAAAACAATTTACCTGGTTATAACCCCTGTGAGAAATCCTATACTAACACAAGCATGACTGAATCCCACTTTTAGCACAAATAGTAAAAAAAAAAAAGACATATAGCTGACCATAATAACAGAAGAAAACACTATTTATGTCTGCTAATTTGCTTAGAAGACATTTATTTATTATTTAATAGAGGGTCATATCTATTCAGGTCAGTTTCATAATAGACAAGGAATAGTTTCTAAAACACTAGCAGTACTTTAAGAAATAAAACTTTTTTGTTTAAAAGAATCCCANATGGAGGAATGCTTAGAACTGCTTATCTTCCGGTACGCCTAGCATTCCAGACATTGTCCACTCCCTTATTGTAGGGTCATGGTTCACATCTTCCAATCAACTTGAAAGATGTGATTTACTTCCGGTTTCTTTCTCCCGGGCTATCCCTATGCTCCTCCCTCTCTCCTAGTTGCTGGTTTAACTATATATATACCAGACACTTCTGCACATTGTCAAAGCAAGAATATACAGTATTTGCAGCGTTGACAATTAGAAAATAAAACATATTTGCTTTTTTGATAGATGATTAATGATTTATCTATCCTTTTTTTGTTCTATCCAGGTCCAAATAAAGGGAAAGATATTAAACCACTATTAATTCGCCCAATCTGTAATATATTTTGCTTCTGGTCTCCTAAATACAAGACATTTTGCTGGTGTGGAGTGGATCATAACAGAAAAGAACTTCATGTAAGATTATTGTATTATTCATTTGACATATCAGAGTAATGGATGGGGTTGAGCCTGATAGACTCCATCCCATATCTTGATACTCTATCCTGCCTCATTTTTCATCACCTTTTCATGAAGACACTTTCACTAAGGATGGGGCTTCAAAAAATCTTATGGTTCCTAAGAAGTTGTCCTAAAATCTATATGTCAGAATACTAAATAGATTTTTACCTCAAATATATATATAATTCTAATTAATTAAAAATGCATGTTGTTTTGAGTTGTGAATAGCACTAATAGACTTGGGCAAGTGAGAATACTGATGAATCATCCAGTCTATTTATTTTGTTCAGAAGGTTATGTTAGAAGAATTTGATAATGCCAAATTCTTCAAGCATCCCTAATTCTGAATACCTTATGGCAATGTTTCTCAACCTCGGCCACTTGAAGATGTGTGGACTTCAACTCCCAGAATTCCACAGCTAGCACAACCACTATAGCTAGCTATGGAATTCTGGGAGTCGAAGTCCATACATCTTTAAGTAGCCCAGGTTGAGAAACACTGCTTTCACCATAAGTTAATACTTCTCTGTTTTACTGTTTCAAAGCCAAATTCCTTAAAGATAAATTCAGATAATATTCCAGCACATTTTAAATTCTGAACAATGAGAGCATTGAAAACACTTCCAGTTAGACTGAATTAAATTTCTACAGTTCCAAGATTGGCATGGGAAAGGAGAGATATTTGGATTCTTGAATTTTACAGCCTTTCTGAGTGTGTCTTGAATGTATTTTAAGACTATTCCCTTTTATTTTCTTGAATCTTAGGAAAGCATGACACCTTTCTAAATTTATGTTGGAGATTTTTGATTTCAGCTCTTTCCCTTCAAGGATGATCTCTGTATCTTCCTTTAAATAAGCTAATTCAAAATACCTTATATTATTTAGTTTTATTATTTCTACATAATCCATAAAAGTATGATTCTGTAGAAAAGACAATGGTTCTGAAATATATACAATATGATGCATCAATCCTTAGATTTTCTAAAAGAATGGAATGGGTTCCACCAAATCTTGCTTGTCTTAAAAATAAGCTTAAATTTCATTTCCTACTGTTTCTCTACAACATACAATAAATGCAATAAATTTTGTATTTATTGGATTATATAATAAAAACAATGGGGTGTAATAATCAAATACTCTTTTCCTCAAATTAATTTTTATATTTGCTTCTTTTCATGGTGGATTATGGTTGCTTATAGATGTATGATGTTCTACTATGTGATGCATTTTTGAAGTTAATTGTGGTCAGCCACTCTATAGATGGCATAGGATGTTTCTAAGTGGTGTGAGAGATTATTTCTTACATCTCCAGGAGGATGCAAGAAAAAATATTTTGTAGCAATAGTTGGACAATTTGGTTAAAGAACATATGCTGGATTATGCTAAGAACCCTATGGATCAGGCTGATAATGTCTTTATTTTAGCCAAGTTACAACAGAATGATTTTTACCATAATAAGGTTGAATTCTCATTGAATAAGCTTAAATTACAGTAAAATATCAGGAATCAAGTGAACAAGCTGGTAGAATTATCAGAGCTTCATTTCTGAAACAGGGATGATGGGCAGATGGTTAGGTTCAGATTACTATTATTTCAGTATATAACTAAGAAATGCATGTTTCACTCCTGGCCATTTAGGGTTGTGGCAGTAGATTTGGATGTAACCACTTGCTTCATTTAATGGTTTTTTAAAAAATTTATTCTCAGGATGAAGTGAAAATTGACTTTGAAACGAAGGCAGATGCAAATGATGGGCTGAAGAATGGATGGAAAAACAATTTACCTGGTTATAACCCCTGTGAGAAATCCTATACTAACACAAGCATGACTGAATCCCACTTTTAGCACAAATAGTAAAAAAAAAAAGACATATAGCTGACCATAATAACAGAAGAAAACACTATTTATGTCTGCTAATTTGCTTAGAAGACATTTATTTATTATTTAATAGAGGGTCATATCTATTCAGGTCAGTTTCATAATAGACAAGGAATAGTTTCTAAAACACTAGCAGTACTTTAAGAAATAAAACTTTTTTGTTTAAAAGAATCCCA